>NW_017305536.1:2307259-2316116 GCF_001594115.1 Trachymyrmex septentrionalis
TTCTATTCTCTTGTAATATTCTCTTAAAAAGACGTAATGAAATCGACTATAATATCTTTAATTTGCATTTGTCTTTTATCGTAAAAAAATGTTCTTTTTAAACACATAATAAGTCGTAATAGTTGGACGAATGAATTGAACAGCAATACCCTTTTAACTTATATTTTAGAGTTTTATATTTAGAAGAGTAGCGCATTACTTTTATATGAAGCATACCAACAACCGTGTTTTCTGATTGATTGCTTTTCCTCCGCAACTTTTTATTGGCTAATTTCGACCTTTACCTTTTGATCCTAATTGGTCCAATAAACGCTTAGAACTTTAGAAGGCTATCTAAGTACGATTTCGATGAAATTTCACAAATGCGTGATACTCGCTAAAAGTAATCAAATGCGAAATTGCGGAAATGCTTAGTTTTTATAGTATTCAAATTTTATTTATTTAGCTTAATTAATGTTTTTTTTAAAGATTTCCGTACTTATGAAAATAATAAAAATTAAATAATTAGAATTAGAAACTATTTTGTTGATAGTTTTATATTAATATATTGAAAAATTATATAAAAAATGTTGACAAAATATTATTATATTATAATAAAGAAGAAACAAAAATAAAAAAAATCTCATTTTTCTACATTTTATTATATTATCAGTATTTAAATAATGAATAGGAGATGAAAAAAAGGAGAAAATTTGATATTACTTTTAATTATTTGTGCTATTTTATTATTAATTTGTATAGAAAAATTACTTAATATTTAATTAGTTATTAGTTATTTAGTTAGTATAATATGATATAAATTATTTTTTAATATGATATAAATTATTGGGTCAAACATAGCGGTTATTTGCGCTATTCTTATAAATATAGAGCTATATTATATTTGCATTAGCAATTCGCGTGTATTATAATTAATAATAAAATGATAGTTCGAACGTAACATGATCTGAGCAAGTCCAACCTCTCGAGCAAGTAGCAAAGTTAACGAAACCCGTGACCCGCATGCAAAGGTTAGATCGTGAAATTCTGGTGCAACGTTATCTCGACGATCCGCGCTCGTCAGAGAGAGTACCTAAATTAAAATCACTGCGGCCGACGATTCATATAATGTTGTAGATATATATATATATATATACGTGTGTCGCGCGATACCGCGTGCAATATTCAACTTCCTCTCCTCGCGTTGTCGACAGTGTCGCGGAAGAGTGGGCGTTATTCAGACTGCAATTTTCCAGCAAAGAAAGTCCTACCGTTGCAAAGAAGCCGGTGTTTATATAGATAACATCGTGTTGTCACACGATATAAACGGCCGACTAAATCACTGGACGTTCGCGCCAACCGGTACTTGCCGGATACTGGACGTGTACCGTGTAGCAGTGAACTGTGTATCGTCGGACTTCTTGTAAATGAGGGAATAACAATCACGAATGGCGCGCGATCGTGTGGGACGAGAGCGGGAGAGGTGGCTAACAGGCTCGTGGAGGGAATTCCCTTCAATTACGATATTCCGCGTGACGTGTGTCAATCGTGTGTCAGCTCCTCGGTATAATAACACATCCGCTGTTGCTGGAAGTTTGCTGTGACCTTCTTGTCGATCTCACCCCTATTATTTTCACGCCCATATCCATACAAGAATTCGATATGGACGTCCCGTTCATCGTGCAGGGATATCCACATATGATATACCATGTCTCTCAGGAGAGACACACCCAATAGAAATCTTTCGTAAATACCTACAATGTATAATTGTATACCATTCTCGTTTAATACTCTCTAAAAGTAAACCAGTGGAAATATCACTATTACAAATAATATTATACAAAGGATTTTACTGACTAGGAGTATTTTATTGATCTTCAGTATAAACATTCGCATTTTGCTTCTTTATCTTGTATTTTATTGATTGTAAGTGGAATTAAAATTTATTGTAAAATCAAGTAATTTATTGGTCAATGCTAATCTTGTATCTACTTCGATACACACAACAATATCACGGCACTTGTACGCACATCATGAAAATGATAAAATCATGATCACACGTTGTTATATATGGCCATTTATTTAACAAATCGTGTAAGTGCCATCCTTAGTTTGGATTTTACCATAGATTTGGAATTTACCATACAATCAATACTTATTAAATACCTCTTGTGGTAATTAAATGCCTTTTGTCGGAAATTAAGCGCTCGGTTTTTGCATCGATCTACTTCAGTATTAATATTCAACAAATATCAACTAACAGTAATACAACCTTAATGTAATTTTTTACTCAATAATGTAACTGTTAACTACAACACGTGTTGAACATATTAAATTATTGAATAGAAAATTATATACACCTAATATTGAGGTTATTACTGCTAGGTGTTTATTAAGATATCCATTGACTTGAACAATTAATTTTTCTAATTTTGCAGTCACTGTACTTCTATATAGTAGTCTAATGTTATTGTGTGATTGAAATAGTCAATATTATTAATTAATTTAGTGAAATTTTACTAATTTACAGTGCTACACTTATAACCGCTATAATCAGTAACATTTACTATTTTTCAGTAATACACTTATTCATTTTTAGAGACCAATTTTAGGGACTCGCTTTCAAGGCATTGCTTCATCGTTTTATTAAATTATTTAAAACATGGATGAAAGAGATCTTATAATGCAGCTTTTATTTGATCCTATATGACTTTTACTTTTTACGAGAAATAGAACTTCACATCTATCTGATGTGCTGGCGAAAATAAAGATCGAAGCGTAAGTCTAATGTATAAGAGGAGAGAGACAGAAGCGTAAATAAAGCTTCTAGGAAGCGAAAATTGAGACAACGAAACGTAAAAGAGGCGTTCTCTCTCTTTTTTTTTACGTTTTGTTGTTTCAATTTTCACCTCTTTCAGAAGCTTCGTCACTCTCTCCTTATATTCGACTTACGCTCCGATTTTTTAGAGTAACAATCTGCGCAAATAACCATATATTATAGGACATCCAAACAACAGCCTTGGAACGCATTTTAAACATTTGACTTTTCAAGACGTACTTTGGATATCCGAGAACGTTCAATTGTTCCGTAACACCGAAACAACGCCATCCCGCGAATCCTCTTTCTCAAAGGAGAACATTCTTGAGAGGCGCAATTGTCAATATATCGAACGTTGCGATTATGGGTGTGTGGGAGTATCAGGATATGCAGCTCGCGTTCGCTCGTGATCAAAGTCTCTTAGTCGTAGGTGATCATTTTCAATTACTGCATGGAGTAATTACAAAGGGGCGCGTAATTGTAGCTCGAGGGGTGCACTGTTTCGCCGCGGAAATCGCGAAACGCGCCGCTCGGCGACGTGCGCTCCTCCGTAAAATATCGTCCTGGCAAATGGATCCTTAAGCCGCACATGTAGCGGGTAACTTTATCTGCATCGATCTGTGCTTATACCGTGTTGCAGCAATACGCGCGATCGAACGTGCCACGCCGTTCGGAGAGCGGCGTTACATCCGCAGTACGAACTACGAACGATATTCGGCGAAACCGAATCGTACGTTTAACTCTGCCATCGTTACATCTATTAATACGATGTAGTTTAATTTAGTGATTACAATGAATAATTATTCAGTGTAATGTGTGGCCGGATATTATTAAATGCGTGCAATGCGTTAAATCAAGTCTCACTTACGCAACTTTTGTTATTACGCGCGATAATGTAAATTGTTTTGAAGCTGCACGCAGGATGGTCCATTAGAAATAACTTCCGCGAGAATACGAGGAGAAAGAAATATTCATTTACGCGCTCATGCAAACGTATTCGTTAGCGGATGGCGAACAGCTGTTAAATTAAGAAACATTGCAGGTGGCAAATAACCCTATAATTGGGCGAAAAAGTTTTCCACGCGCGCTGTACACTGCAGCCTTGGAAAATGCAGACTGGTGCATTGTGGTTTTTCCCACGGAAAAACTCAAAATAAATGACACTCGCTATGTCATGAAATAATTCTAAGTCTGAGAATAGTTTGTGTTTCACAAAGTGAATATCAAACTTCTCGCGGCAGTAAAACTTTGCAATTTTCTCGACGAGTAAATGTTCGCCATATTTTTAAGCGAGTAATCCAATTAATATTTGTCAGAACAATTAAAATATATTATTATATATAGATATATTATTTTGGTAATAAATAGAATGTCTTGTTCTCTTAAATTACTTCTCTTTAATTTTGATTTAATTTTTAATCTCGATGTAATTTGAGAAAGAATATTTTAAATTCCTTGCATCTTTTCTCTATAAATCTTCTTACAGTATATGTTTTAAATAGCACGTGCCTGAGAAAATGTTCGTTATATTTTTAGTCCGAAATAACGTTTGTCAAATCGACTAAAATTAATCAATAAGAACTTAACTTGTTCTTTTAGTGATAGATTGAACGTCACGTTTCCATATTACTTCTTCTTCATTTTTATTCATTTTTAATTCTGTTGTAATTGAAGAAAGAATTTTATATTCCCTTGAATGTTTTTTTTTATGAACCTTCTTTGCGCACGTTTTTAATAGCGCATGTTCGAGAAAAATCGAACTGACGATATATTTCTATCCTTTCAATGCTCTAAAGGAAATGACGTAGGTATGTCTGAATGCTCACATATATAGATGCGTCATGTCTTAGCAGTCTTAGTAACATTCAGCACTCGGTCTTTCACACGTGTTACGCGCGAGCAGACAGCCGTTTCGAAACACGCGAGACACGTTAATGACGAGCACAATGTCGCGTCGCCGGCATAATTATATTTCTCTGCTGGATATTCCGTGCAGGATAAATTGTATCGTAAGTGCCTGCCCATTATGCGACTTTCGTGTATCTGTGGCGTCGTCCGTGGCACTTGGTGACGTCGCCATTCGCAGCGCGACCCCTCGGAAGTCGGGTCGAGGTGATCCCTCAACCCCTTCGGGTTCCGCCGATGCCCCGCGCGCATTCCCCCTATATTTTACGTTCCGCCCTTGGCCACGACATCTCTCATTTCGTCTCCGTCCCCGTGGACGCTTTAATTATCAACAAAGCGTTTTCGGCCACGTGCTGCAATCGCCCGGAGTGCAGCTGGCGAAAGACTTTCGCGAGGCCTTTTTAACGTTATGGTTAATTGTGATTTATGCGCGGAATCTGTGCCGGTCAGGAGATGCTGAAATTAACATCGTTTGATGTATCCTTGTCTCCTTTGTTATTTACTCCCAGCTGGCGAGGGGGAACCTTTGCCGTACGTTTAAATTGTTTGCAGAGGGACCGCTATCAAGTTCGGTGGAGATGGGATCGAGCTTTACTTAGGGTTGTAATATAGATTACTTTGAAATTATAGTAGAATCACGAAGTTACGCGATGCAGTCTTAAATATCGTTCCACTAACTCAAACATGACACATCTTAAGTAATTAAGTTTTCCAGAAAAGGAAAAGATTTTTCAACTTGCCGGAAAATTATTGACCAATCAAATGATGTCAGCAAAAAGAATATATTCTTGATATGATCAAATGTTATTTTTATCATTTTTGTTTCATAATCCTTAAAAAAAAAACACCCTTTTTAAGTTGGGATAATTTTTTTTTAAACCACTCTTTTTGAGTAGTAATGATTTTTTTCTGATGTTAAGTTCGCTTTTGATAATTGATAAAGTTCTTACTCTAATACTTTATTCAAAGCAATAATTTGAAAATTATATTTTTTTTAATTGTACTCTTGTAGTAAGGGAGCTTATGATAGTTTTGCAACGAAATCAACTTAAATTCAATAAATTTCAGGCCTTATTACTCTGTGGTCTTATTACTCTGCGAAGCGCTCAACGTGCGCTTCGCAGATTTATTTGACACTTCAACGATTATATTCTGGCTGTTAAAATACAAAGCGTGAAACGGTTCAGTTTCGTGCTCAGCTACTTCTCCATAGCATTTTCCGTCTGAATATAGCATGTTCTACCAGCTGCTGTGATTACCTCTTATATATTTCCTTCATATATTACGTAAACGAAATTTCCAGCGCTGAAAGTTACGCAAGTTTACCGCTATCGAGGCACTCTCAATATGCTTCTAACGCCCGACTTCACATCTAACAGAGATTTAATTAAGTTTGGAAAACGATCTCGCTAACGTAATACACATTGCTCGAAATAATAGATTTATATATATATATATATAAATTTGTTGTAAAAATATCACAAATATGCTCTTTGCATATATATATATAAAACAAATTTTCCAACAGGTACTGCAATTGTTCAATACTGGCCGCTCGGAGGTGACCGTGTCGATGGGAACAAATTCGATAACAATAAGACATAATAGTGACTGTGATTCAAAAACCCGCAATATCCTACGGAAAGACTTCCAGTGCATACGTCGTCGATGTAATAATGAAATATTCCGCGTTCCCAACCGTCCGCCGTGGAAACTTCTCTGTAAACGTTAATTTCATCTACGAGTGCGAATCTGATAATAGCACACGACTGCGATAACTATTCGGAATTTATTATGTTCGAGAAACTCTCGCGTAGTATTTATATTTCTGACTTTATGAGAAATATCGACGCGACTATTTTATTAAATTGATACTGTTTAAATTTATTTTTCGATACTGACCTCAAATTAACAATGGGGCTAAAGGAAATTATTGAATTGACTAACTAAAGAGAGAATCGCTTGAAAATTATTGAATCGATGCTCAACGGTATTTCCTTTCGAGTTTTCTTCAGAAAACTGAACTTTATTTTCTTGAGATTCAAAGACACACAGAGAGAAAGAGAGAGAAAGAAAGAAAGAGAGAGAGAGAGGGGGGGGAGAGGAAGAGAGAGAAAGAGAAAAGATAATATGTACTACCTCCAACCACGATCTGCACACAACGTTCTAAGCCGCTATATTTGCAAGCGCCACGACCGCTATTCGCCGACATGAATTTTGGTTTCTGGCGCGAGCGCGTAAGAACAGGAAACGTACGGCACGATCCGTAATGCTCTTTTAAATCGCGGTCCCTTCTAACCAGATTCCGCGTGATATACCGTTTTAATTTTCATACGCTGACGGTAACCGCCAGGAGAAACGTCTATTGCCGCAAGATTGATTTACGGCGGTACTGTCGGTGCAGTCGGGGGTTGCTGCACGCCGCGTGTGTGCATAGGTGCGTAGTTACAACGGCGGCGCGAGATTGCGATTCGCGATCGTAACTTCGACCCTGCGGTACATGCGAACATTTTCTTCGCGGAAATATTTCTGCAATTGTTACAGATGTATTCGCATCTCGCGTAGAAAGTTTGCGGTATTGCTGTGATAACGTTGCACGCGATGGTTATTCTAAATTAGTCCGGACAGTCTCTCAGTACTTTTTTTTAATTACATTAATTAGTACAGTTCACTTTATACCTTTGCGAATGTTGGTTTCGTTATATTCTCATTTTTTTCTGAAGATTTTAAAAGCTGTCACGATGACTTTATGTACCGCTTTCAAAGCTTGAACAACTGTTTACTACTGTTAAATTACGTCACTCTTCTTAGAAAATATGCTATTTTACAATATTTCTGTTTCTCAACATCATGAATGATAATTCTTATATATTTTCAATTATTGAAGAAAAATATAAGGTTAAAAAAGTTCCGTCAGTTACAAATTTTGAGAGATTATTTTTGAAAAAACTCGACAAATTTAAACAATTTATAACTTTTTTTTACTTTACTTTTTACGGAGTAAAATACATAAGACCCACCATTCAAGTGAGAAACAGAAAATCAGTAATTTTGTAAATCAGTTAATTGTTTGATAATTAATATTTAATTTAATTTAATTATATATTATTAATTTTTGATATTAAATATCCAATTTAATTAAATACTGACAATAAATTTTATTATTTTAATATATAATTTAAAATTATATAAATTATTAAAGGGGCTTTACAATATTACATTTATTTTCATATATTGTAAGAAGAATATTTAAATTTTGTGTAGTATATTTTCATATATTGTAAGAAGAATATTTAAATTTTGTATAGTTATATATTACATATGTATTACATATGAATTTGCGTTACCTATTAGATAATAATTATAATTATTATCTAAAGAATTTGAAGCGGAGTTTCTAAAAATTGAAGAATAATGATTTTTAAAAAATAAAAGCGTATATTTTTTAAATAAAAAGTCCTACAACATTTGTCACTTGTTGAGAAATAAAATGTTGATCGAATTTTGTTATTAATGGTTAGCTGTCAAGCTAGTTTTTTTTTATTAAAAAAATGAAAAAACTCACTGATAAATAAACTTGAGAGTTTTCGATTTAACGAATTGGGTGGCATAAGTTTGATAGGGTTGACGCGATACGTATCTTTCTTTTTTCACACGGAAAAGCAGTTTTATGAGAAGAAATCGATTGACCGCGTAAAAGATCATGGGACCCTCGAGAAGAAGTAGTGTCAGCGAATCGTGTACCTTCCATCTGGTTCGATGTTCCACAAGACAATGAGATCTCGATTGAAACGCATTTCTCGTGGCGCGAAAGAGTCATGTGGATACAAAAGCATTATATATTCTTAACGATATTTAATAAGCGTTATGAATGTGATTACAAGTGTGATTGAACGTTATATTTTTTTAACATATACACTTTGTATGAATAATTACAGTTGTCGATATCTATTTTTATGAGCACGTTCACGTTGTCTAATAATAAAATATTTTAACTGACGTTTGTGCTGTGATACAATATTATTTATAAGATATTGATTTAATTTTTACAATTGAGCAAATGCACGGATTATATTGCTACAAGATTATATTAAACAATATAAAATTAGACAATACTAAATTAGTAAGACAAAATAGATGAACTGTGCGAATTAT
>NW_017305536.1:2316216-2319743 GCF_001594115.1 Trachymyrmex septentrionalis
CAAAATTAGTAAGACAATACTAAATTAGTAAGACAAAATAGATGAACTGTGCGAATTATTCGTAATTCGATTACTCGAATGATTTCTAAATTAATATGAAATGTAACGCAATATTTGAGACATAATCAGTTATAAAACAGTCAGAGCGAGTTTATCGAGTAATATATTGACATTTATTTCACGTAATGTGACAATAATAAGACTATTCTGAAGCCAGTTTTGAGTTTAGCGGTAGCTGTTAAGAGAAAATATCCAAGGACAAAATGCTAGAACGGTGAGGTGAAAATGAATGAGAGAAGATCCTAAACGGTTTATCATCTAGAATAACGAGGGTTTGGAAAGCGAGAATTTAATGAAAGGTTTGTAATCAGGATATAAAAGAGTATTTATCCGAGGAATCTTGAATGGATATACGATATTAAATTGTCATAAAGATGGCAAGCTGGCCGCACAGATCCGCTCTTGTTCCATCAATTATTGTTTTATATCAAAACGTCATGCAAGAATTAATTAATGTAACAAAAAATATTAAATTACAAAACAAATGACGCAAAAAACGCCGTATTTCACCGTATTAAATTATACATAAGCTTTATAGATCGTTATTTAACAGATCGGAATAACGGACAAAATTTTTCGTTATTTTAGAAAATAATGGTATATTCGGGAAAGAGAGAGATAAAATATTTTTACACAAAATGCGATAGTAGCATAGTCTTTCTCAAAGTATGGTGCCCTAGGCCATTGCCAGTCCAGTTTTATGTTTGATGGGTTATCGATAGCTATACGTCTATGAAGATAGATTCATCAATTATTTTATGCAACGTGGCATATATAGACATGCACCATGTTCTTTCTCATATTCATTTGATAAGCTTCGAACATGAAAAAAATCAGACAATCTCTTTTATGAAATTTCGAAACTTTTTTTTATAAAAGAAACATATTTCTATAATATTATTTTATTGTAAATGCAGGATAATACTGTATAAAATTTATTTTTTTAGCTAATCACTTAGCCAGTAATAAATACTGTAAAAAGTATATTCCTAGAAAAAAATTTTTTTAAAAAAAGTAAAAATATACGCCAAGTGCATAAAAAAAGTATCAAATATTATATTCTTCTTAATAAAAAATGGATATGAAACGCACATACATATACACACAAATTCGTAGAACTAAAATATCTCATGATAAATGCTTTAATAAATTGACAATATTGATCGCCATAATGAGGTAAAAATAAGTACAGAAATCTGTAATTTAATTTTTTCCTACTTTGAACACAAAATACACCAGATTTAAATACATTAGCATTTTTTTCGTAGAAAGGAATTTTAATTCTACGAAATTAATATGATATAATCAGAAATGATATTTTTATCGGTAAAAAGATAATTCTGATCTTTACCTTAAGGATCTTAAACTGAAGATCGAATTCCAATAGCATCGCCGTTTTACCGATAAATGCAACTTATACACATATAATTTACGAACATTGACACATCCTTGTAAACTACTATATCATTGCATGTACAAATACGCATATAAATTTTTACTTTAAAATGTTTGAAGGTGACTAATAAATACAAAATATAAATAATAGAGAGCATACAGCCACAACGAGAGATGTTTAAACGAAAGTCATATTTAAAATTCTCATATAAAAATGTAGACGTGTTTCGATCAAAATTTGAACATCATCAGTACAAGATGACAAAATAAAAAATTACAAAAAATTAATTAATTAAGCAATAATAATCGCTCCGAAAGGTGGTACAATAATATCAAGATGACCAATAAAAAAGAAATTACATAAAATTGAAAACAATTGCAAGTCAAAATGGTAAAATAATTTTCCAATTGTACTTATGGTACGAGTTTACAGAGTAAGTTGAAATCTGGAGATTGAAATTAACAAATATTAAAACGCTTTTGATGCATTCTTTGTTACGTTTATCATTCCTTTTTTCGAAAGAAGCGATGAGCGACTTTATGTGAAAATACGAAATTTCCAGATTCTATTTAAAATTCAAAGAAAAGAATATGCTTTTAATAACTTTTTCAATACAATAATTCGTGAAAATTAGTCTAAAATTATATTGACAATCACTTGCCACGTATCTTATAACACAAATCCTCGCAAATATAACTCGGAGTAAGTAATACAACTTAAAAACCGAATACTTAGAACACCGGTAAAAATTATTTCTGACGAAATTGTGAAGAACCATAGCTGGCGACAGTCTTTATATATTATGAGAGGAAAGAAGAGGAAATGAGAGTAGAGAAGGTAATTCTATGTGTATGTAGAGGGGGTTTTTCCACAATGATTGGTAGGTAAATTTCAGGGAAGCGTTCTGTGTTACTCTGTTTAAATCCTTTTCTTGTCGTTTGATATGTATCATCTCGGAGACCTTTTATAATAAGATTGTTCGGAGTCAAGAATGCTAGTATTATCCCAGTTAATCGTATGATCATTATCAAGTTTGTGACGAGAGATAACAGACAAAGAATAGATTTTTTAGAATTAGTAGATTTTTTTAAGTCGTTTATGTGTTCCTTTAAACGCGTCTTTAGTTTCCTTTTGTCCTACATAAGAATAATTGCAGTCATGACAGTTAATTTTATAAACGACATTTGAATAATCTTCTTTTTCAATTTTATCTTTACCAGTTTTTATGAAAGTATTCATACAATTCATTGGTTTGTAAGCTATATTAAAGTCGAATTTTTTTGTAAAGGGTTTAAATTTTTCTAAAATTTTCTTGAAGTAAGGAATGATGAAAAACCTTTTAGCAATACTGGAAGAATCCGAGTTGGAAATATCTTTGTGTTCTTTGATAATTTCGAAATTATTTTTGAAAGACAGAGTTTTGATCCTGTTGTTAATCGTTGTTGAATAAAAATTCGGATGGGTATCCGTTTTTTTTGGAGAATATTGATTAGATAAATTTTTACATTGCATTTTTATGTCAAATTGGATATCTAAGTCTAATTCTAAGCGCTCGATGTTGTTCGTGCGAGTATTAAAAATAATGGAGCTAAGCATGTATTACGGAAATAATAATTTATAATTATATTTGGACAACTAGAGTTGTGAAATTCGTATTTTCATACTATTTAGGGAACAATATGTTCAAAATATGAACATAAGACGTTCTGAAGACATCAAGATGTCTTTTGGGCATCATATTATAAAGATGTTCTTTGTAAGATGTCTTATGTCTCTTTTTTAGACACTCATATTGTGTAGAAAATTATTGATATATCAATTTTCAGGTAATTCCAACTTCTGCTTTGTATTCTTCCTCTTAGCAATGCATTTTCGGACCGTTTTATGTAATTGTAATTGTGCAATTACGCAACACTATTATATTGAAGTGCTGGATATATTATTATAATTAACATTCAATATTTTTATAGGTTATATCTACAAATTGATAATATTATAAATTTTATTCAATATTACATAAATAAGATTTATGATCGATAATGTAATTAGTTATATAATATATATATATATA
>NW_017305536.1:2319843-2326696 GCF_001594115.1 Trachymyrmex septentrionalis
CAAAAATCTTGAGTACGCTTTATTTCGGATAGATTTTTCTATGAATTTTTAGCTAAAAAAGAATTCTACATAATTCGTGAATTTGGTGAATTATTAGATACGTGACTATTTTTATAAAATTGACTTTAACTGTGTATAAATTTACTTTTATAAATTGTTTAATTCATATTATTGAAAAAAATAATTTTATTTTAAATTGTATCCTTACTTGCCTACGTAAATATATATTTTTAACATAAATAAATCTTAAAATTATCCACTATAATTTTTGCAATTTTACATGAATTTTTTTACTTTGTATATTTTTTCCACTAAAAACAGATAGAACAACAAATTTTTGAAAAATTTTTTAGCACGAAAAATCAGTACTCTCTAATACAAATATTTTTTTAAAATCATATATCTTACTTCATACCAATTTACTCTATATAGTTTAATATAGTTTCATTATCACATTATAATCATTTTCAATCCTCGATTTCTATTATCGGGTTGAATCTCTGAAACCAATCCCATGAAAAGTTACGAAGGTAGACGAAATCGAAACTAAAGCGGGCAAACGGTCGCGGTAGTCAGGAATCCGACGCGAATTCAATCAAAGATCAGTAACCACGGAATAAAAGTTATTTGTGTGAGGAAAGTGAAAAGGTCGGTGTGTGAATGACAGGTTCGGCACGACCGACGCAACACGCAACCATCGTCGGGACGATCCCACGCTTTATAGCACAAATGATCTTTGTTTTATCTCTTGGTCTTTTCAATCTACAATCTCTGGCCATATTGGATGCATCTTGAATTTTTTTATATATTCATCATGAGTAATCAAAAATGACAATTATTTTTATTTTAGTGAAAAATGTAAAAAAGTCCATCAGAACCTACATCAGCTGTTCGGATGCTACGTTTACACCGTGCCCTTAGTTCACGACCTAGATGTTCTTATTTATTCTATAGATTAAACAAAGGTTAAACACTTACCGTAGGTCGCGAACTAAGCGCACGGTGTAAACGTAGCCAATGTTTAGCCATGTTCAAATCTGCGCGTGGAAAGCGCGCTTCTTGCTTTTATTTCACTGTGTGTGTAACATTGACTATGATCTGTGAAACACTGTCTATGATCTCAGAAACTGTGTATTCCACAATACATGAATTGTGATAGGTTGAAGTTCTTATTCTCTATTCTCTGTTTCCTATTCCTTTGATTGTTCGCAATCTCTTAACGATCGTTTCATAGCGTTCATATCTGTAATAGATCGCGTATATAATATCTCTGATCGAAGTATCTTCGTGACCGACGTGTTTCCGCCCTTAGTCTTGGGACTTTCTTTTAACGATTGAATTGTATAATCCGCTTAGAAATATTACAAGAAATTTCCTATCACAGCCTTGTCTACGTATCGTATCTCTGTGACTATAATTGATAATCTTTATTGGCTATCTAGTAGAATAAAGACAAATTTTCAGGTCTGTGCTTTCTAGTGAAAAATCGTCGGGAGATTGAATTCCGATGACGTGATTAAATTGGATTATCTCTGGGGAACGTTTCCTCCAATCATATTGATGATACGATCGACTGAATGGGTATCTTAAAGAGAATATTTGCGATAAGCGCATATCATTCCTCTTTTAATAAATCTGTTGTATAAATATAATTTTTGAAATATGTATATTATAAAAGAGAGGACAGATTGTTAACGGTATTGATTACATTCAATGAGAATTTCCCGAACTAGAGAATCATTCTTGTAGCTTTATCCTCTCGTCAACACATCCTTTCCCTTCATTGGTAACCAAACCGAACACCAACAATCTCCTATGATCGTAATTCGATATTATCCGACGTAAATCAACGCCATACAAGCGAACACACACTTTCTTTGGGTTGCAACACGCGCGCACGGCTACTCGTCGAAGCCGATCGATAACACATTGAAATTTATGGGCCTGCGAAACGTCGCGAGAGCCGAGGCTGCTGTCGGATCCTCTCGACCGCTGGTCAATCTCGTGAATCATAGCGGATTTAGTCGGAGGATTTAACGGCGCGCGCGAGGACACTTAAACATACCGAATTTTAACGGGCCAAGATCTCACGCGCTAAAGAATTAAATGATTGATGATTTCAGAGAACTATAGAGCCTTAAGAGCTATCGTCAATTTATATCTGTTCCTGTTAAGATTCATTGAATAATTAATTTCAATTTTCCTTTACGTCCGGTGAGCTGTTATCACTTGAAAATAAAATTATGTATCAGCAACGCTGTTAGTTAATTTTGAAGGCTGCTAGATTAATGATACTTGTTGCTTCAAAACCTTTTCGCGCCGCCTGATCAATCTTACACCTTCTAGCAGGTAGCTGCAGGCACGCATCTCGTTCCTTTGTGAGAGGTAGGTACGCGACATTCTATGTGTTAAAGCGGTGGAAGAAAAATGGTTCGACTGGATTTAAGTCAGTAATATCGACCTGATCTGACTAAATAGTTATTATCCGCTTGTTCGTTCTATTTATTCAACGTTCATGAAGTCGATATAATTTATCGCGAGTGTGTCGCAAACTGTACTGTTGGATTTCCTCTAACCGCCGCAGGTTAATCTCGTGAATCATAGCTGGTTTGCCCGCAAAGATTGATCGTACGAAATAAATTCTAACCACGACATTATATCTGAATGCTATTTTATAGGATGAGGCGCGAGAATATTGATAACCCGATGATTTATTATCGATGCCACGAACGAAATATCGAAAATCTTTTCGCGTGGTTTGCGCACGGTAAGACAACGGAGCTATTTGTCATATAAAGGGAATATCTACGTTAATAGAGATTTATTAGCTTGGATCTTGTCTGTGTGCGTAAAATTTACAATCTTTCGTACTCTTTCATTAAAACTGTTTTCCAATATCAACATAAAATTAGCGTCAGATTTTCAACTCATGCATATAATGAATCAATTAGACAGCACGATTCTGATAATAATTACTCTCCAACGTGTTTAATTAAATTATTCTGTCCGGCAAATATTTAATTAAAAGCAATTTAATTTTTTTAATACTACTGTTTAATTTGAAATTGGTATTAGATATCTAAAATTATCTTAATTTGTATGTTATTTAGTGCACCTGTATATAAAATAAAATGTTTCCTTGAAAATTCGAATTTTCCTTGAAAATATTTCCTTAAAATATTTCACTTGAATTTAAGTGATTTTGCGATTACTAACGATTTCATGATAACAAAATAAATTTTGTTTTATGGTATCTAACACTATTGGTACATTGAGAAAAGAAGAGATGCATTAATTAAAAGGGCAACGATTTCTCAATTAAAAACTTAAGAAGACTAGAATCTTACTATTCGACTATGAAGCGTCAGCACGAGTTTTAATGAAAGTGAAGAACCGAAGTTAAGTCATCTCACCAAAGTAAGAAACGTAATGAAGTCTTCTTAAATGTGACCGTCTCGATTAAAAGGCTCCCCTTTTCCCCTTTTCAGCTTCTTTTTCTGCGGCTGTCGCATCATATCGCCTATATGCAGACGAGTAATTCTCAGGAACAAAGGGAACACGACTCGAGATTAAACTTAATTGCGATCCACTTTCTCGGTTTCGTCCATCGTAGATCTAGAGGAAATTTTCTTAATCGGTTACTTAATTAGAAAACGGTAAGTGGTTATTAACCAGAAAAAGAAAACGCGCAAGATTATCTCTTATACGATGTAATTTAAATAAGACGACGTGGCGTGCGCGTCCAGAGAGTTTGTTAAACTTCAAAATTGGACGAAGCACGTTCCACTCGATCCCGCTAGCAAATAGCTCCAAAGCAGCCTGCAGCACGAACGATCGATCATGGGGCTGAAGTTCATCCGCAACTTACTACCGTAATTATTGCAAGTGATGCCGACAGCACGAGATTAAAAGTTCTTATAAACATGAGTTAGTACAAGTTACGTAATCAATCTAAATCATATAATTTGCTTATTAGCGCGTGTTCTTAATATTTTAAAAGAATATTTTAATAGAGCATAGAGCTCTTAAGCATAGATAGAACGATACGAAGAATTAATAGAATTAACTAATTAGGAAAATGGGGATGTATATCTAAGAAAATAAAACTTAAAGTTACACTTTGCACCCCTAATTCGCGATATCTGGGATCGCACATAGACGCTTCCTGTGGGTACAGCCAAGGTTAAAGGTCGTATTATGCAAAACGCGGATAAACCGTACTTACCTAACACGCCTACTAAGTTTCGCGACTGGATATAGACGTAGCGACGAGGCACCGCAAATTGCGCCCTGCGGGATGATGAAGCGAACTATCGGTTTCCTCACATGCGGTATAGACTGTCTCGAGTGAATTACCGTTTCATTATCTGTACAGATTCTTCAACCGATTTAAGAGACGTTTTTTCTGTTTTTTTTTTAAGGATATTAAAGAACATATTAATTGAAGGACTTGTTGCGACAATGGGACTAATCTACAATAATTAGTTAACAATAGTCAATTAAGTTAACAAAAATGTATAGAGATCCTCTAATAAGAGCTTGAATATGAGATAGTTTTTATTGGTCCGTAATGTTTTAGTAATTTTTGTGTGAGAGAAAAAGAGACAGAGAAAAAAAGGAAAAGAGAAAGCAATAGTGAATCCTACGTCTTTCTCTCTTGAGTGATTTTAATAAAATTAAAGACTTTGCATACAAAACGCGGCTTGTGTCCAGAAAATGAGTGATTGACGGATTCCTCTATTTTTATCTTGAAGGTTGGATTAATCCATTACTATCGTTGTTATATTTGTGCCGTGATTCGTATTTTTTCTATCACTTAACAATGTAATCATTTGATGTAGAGAAATGTTTATTCTTCTCATAACGTTTGCTCCACAATCTGTAACCTATGATCAACATGTAATCAATTTTTTGGACATGTGCCAAATTATGAGAGTTTTTGTAGAGCAATGTGCAAATAAATATATTCTTTCCATCACTTTAACTTGAAACTTGATTTTCTTTGTTTTTACAAAATGTGGGTCAGCCCACTGTTGCAGCAAGTCCTTCAATTGCTTCCGATCCAGAAACCGCCGATGAGAGCAACCGCACTGCAAATCCAAGTGTGTAATAAGTGTGTGATCCACATGTGTGCGATTTAGTTTTTCGTGCAGCAAAAATAACACATTGTACTCCGTACACAGAAATAGATTTATATATTTAAACGCGTAGTATAGTATAAATTTTACATCACGGAAAACTAAATCTCTCACACACACAATATAAAAGCATTTAATTATACATTTAGATTTGCCGTGCGAGTCCCATATAATCGCCAAATTATCTCTCGAGCTCGAGTATTTATGACGAAGTTCTCGATTGCTTAGATCTTGATCGCGCAATCTTTCCACGAAATAATTCGCAAGATAATAATGTTTTGATGACACTTGATGAAAGGAACTATGGCACATGGCACACAACACTCAATAGCATTATGCTGTATACTGTCGCGTATACTGTTCGTTTGCGTATACGCAAACGTGACTGCGTACTCTCGTAAACCGTGCTCTCTCCGTGCTACCGGAGTCTCATTAAACGGAATGCATATTTATGGAGACACTGGCAGGAATACGCGTTCGCGGCTTCGGGGACAGCGGATTGTCAGTAGAGGGAGAGAGAAAGAGGACTGTGGAGCGAGAAAGAAAGAAGCCAAGTTGAAAGGGGATAGAGAATAAAAGCTGCACACACATTCCTGTGCTGCGTCGTGCGTCTGGCCGCGCCGTCAGGCGTCACAAATCTCAATGGCGCAATCCGTACCCCGATTACTGGCGCGAGCCTTTTGATTTTCGTCTCTACTAACGATCTAGCAACTAACGAGTTTTTAGCGCCGTGATGTCGGGTACGCGCCTCTGGAGGGGATGCACGGTCTGATTACGATCGTATTTCCCTAAGAAAAGTTTTCGTATAAGCCATCGGAACTCACCCCCTGAGACCCGAACCACGCCGAACTCTCAGACTGGTTTGAGACCGATATTCCTTTCTAAATGGTCGAGAAACGGACCTTTGTGGTCTCAACGATTTGATCTTCAGTTACCGTATTTTTATTTGAGACTCAGTTAAAGGTGTACGTACGGAGATTTATACACTCTGTGAGGTGCAACTTCGATGTGGTTTAATTTCAGTGCCAAGAATTTTCTATGGAAAAAGTTTAAAATTATCCCGATAATCCTTGGTAAAAGTATTTATGGCGAGGAATGATGTATAATGCATTTAGAGAAATATCATCTCTCGAAGAATCTATAATAGAGTTATATGTGCACTTCTTCTCTTACTTTAAAAATAACAAAATTTAAAAAATTAAGTTTTCCAGAAGAAGAAAAGAAACTGTTTTTTTTAGCTTGATAGAAAATTATTGATTAACCAAATAATATCGGTAAAAAGAATATATTTTTAAGGAGATACCAGCGTGACGCGCGGGATTTAATAATTACAGTGCACTTAAAATTTTCAAATTCGCTTTACGGATGGCAAAATTTTTTTTACAGAATTAAAATACGCCCAAATAGAAAGTCCGAGTGAGTCAATAAATTTTGTTTTACAACAATATGTTAGACAAGGATAGATGTAATTGTTTAAGTCAGATACAACGACAATGTAAGAAATTGAACACACACACACACACACACACACACACACTTTGAGTTAAAAAGTCTGTATTATCAACATCGATCAAGTTCGGCCATTGCTCCAGCATTCCCTTTAAAGGATAATGTAGACTTTTAAATTCTAAATTCAGTTTCTTATACTATGTTCTGTCTTATTTAACGCTTACGTGTATTCTTATCTAACATGTTGCAACGCTGTCTCTTGCAAA
>NW_017305536.1:2326796-2331350 GCF_001594115.1 Trachymyrmex septentrionalis
TATTCATTACGTGTATTCTTATCTAATGTGCTTACGTGTATTCTTATCTAACATGTTGCAACGCTGTCTCTTGCAAAATTGAGCACCTATTGAAGACACAATTACTGTTTTGTTTATCAAGACATTGCCAGTCCATACTTATAAGATTGATGTTTGTAATATCTGCAAGCTTCTTTAATATAATTGATTTTTATCCTTAGTTCTTTGCTGGATCTAAATGTATAACCAATATTAAAAAATCTTACAACAGTTGCAAAGCTGATTTTTTTCCTGCTGAACGCCATTCTTTCGCTTTTATAGAAAAGCAGTAAATTGATGGACTGCTGCACCAATTTCCACCATGCGGTCAGCGTTACCGCGTTCTGTGTGCAGAACTCATTAGGTAATAGAAAATAAAAAATGTTTCGACTTATTCACGGTAGCTATACGTAACTTATTACACAGTTTATTATTACATAGATGTAAAATACTTTAGGTTCGCTACGCTTCCTGTATAAATTGTTGTTTTAACGAATGATACAATCGTACGGCATATATGATAACGATAGCCAGTTTATATCCTTGGAAATCGTATACAATGCGTTGTAATATACGCTTATCTGCGTGCAGCTAGCAGCGATCAGATAAAATGGCAGTGTGAGTAAAAACACTATGTGAGTCTCATACTGCACAAAATTGCCGTTAGGTCGATACTCCGTTACAATCTATGTTAAACCTTGTTTTATATCGCTTATTACATTTCTTTTCCAGGACATTAACATGTCATGTGTGAAACGCGCGTTTCTTTACTTAATGTTTGATTAGTTAATTAAAAAAATGAATTAGTTAAAAGAGTAGAAAAATAGAATAGGACAAGGATAGGATACGCAAGATTTTTTTGCCGTAAAATTATGTGTCGAAAATATCTTTCCAATTCATTTCGTAATATGTATGTGTACATAGAAAAAATAAATAGATAGTTTAGATAAATAAGGAATAAGTACAACTAAACTAAAATTTAATGTACACCATCGAATTCAACGGGTCTATTCGAAATAAACGTAGATTTGACGAAATATTTAATAATCTTGTTTTCGGTATGTTTGCATGCGATGTACTCGTTGAACTTTGTCATTACACGACTTTGTTCGCGAACTTTGTTCTAAATGCACTACGATGAGCTTGAAACTCAGTGCTACGAATGCACTAGGTTAAGTTCCAGGAAGATGATGTAGGTCGCTGCGGCTATAGCTGACTCGTTTTCTGTACTTCTTACCAAGAAATCACGGAATACAGCTCGAAGAATATGCTTGTTCTGTATTTCAGCGTAAGAGACCGTCAATATTATCGAGGTACGATCAATACTGGCAAGAATGTGATTAAATATTTGAAAGTTAATTATATTATCGCTAAATAAAGATTTACTTTTATTCTTTTATTAGTTTATAACTTATCGTAATAATCACTCAACATTTTTTTGAAAGAAACGTTTCCTACATATTTTACAAGATACTTTTAATACGTTTTCTTTTGGCAAGAAAGTAATTAAATTAAAAAATTAATAATATAATAGTAAAGAGAGATTTATTTTTATTTTTTAAATAAGTACATAATTTATCATGACAATGACATTTTCTTTTTAAAGAAACGTTTCGTATATATATATATATATTTCACAAATTTGTTTTAACACATTATTCTCTGCCAAAAAAATAATTAAATATTTAAAAATTAATAATATTATCGCTAAATGCAGATCTACTTTTACTCTTTTAGTTGTATGCAACTTATCATAGCAGTAGCATTTTTTTTTTAAATGTTACGTATATATTTCGCAAAATATTTTCAACATGTAATCCTCTTCGTTTTTATCGAGGATACCAATCTCGTTAAGCGATTAATCCGTCAAGTGACCCTTTGATATATAACGTTTAATTCACGCTACTTCGCCGTAGTACTTTCTGCGATTCGTACAGCTGCTGTTGCTCAACCGTCGTGAAGTAAGCTGGGCTCACAGTTAAACCTGATAACTCTCGCAAAATTAATCTCGGTAATAATTGCGCCCGTACTAGCGCGTAGCCTGCAGTCGCGCGCCCATTTAGCTAATCGCATTTACTAATTGTAACCGCGACCGCGCGCCGCAAGATTTCTGCTCTGTCTCGATCAGGTAGTTGTTAAACGCAGAACCGGATTACACAGTAATACGCACCGTTCGCTTGTTGCGCGGATTTACCGAAGATCGGCTTACAGTTGGGATAAAATATTTAAGATGGATTCATGAAACCAACGTTCATCCTCATCATACTAATCACGACTCACCTTTCGGCTGGTGCGAACGCATTAAAATACGCAAAATTTATTAAACGACGACGTACGGGACTGGCGCGATTTACAGTGCGCGGAAGCTTCACATCCGCGAAATAAATAAAATACAAATCCCGGTTGTATCCTACGTACGTCGCGTCTGACACGTCGAAATCTACAGCGCGGGACAGAGTACGGATTATCATTTTAATAAATTTCCGTAAAATATAATGCAAGGCTCGTTGAATTATACCATACATATTAAAATATTTCTTGTTATCCGCGCACATTGTTAAATTCATAATGTCAAATTATACTTCATTTTAGTTATTTTTAATTATTTGTAGATTGTCACTCTTACTCAATATGTCGTTAATTTAACTAAAACAATAAAGTCAAACAATTTGACTCAAATTTAATTTATTATTTATTAAATGTATATGTTAATAGGAACGCTGTTTACTTTGAAATTAACGAGAGAACACTTGTAATATGTTGTCTAGAAGCAAAATAAAAGCGACATATGTTTTTACAAATATATTCATACATACTTATAAAACACTTTATTGGTTAGTTTCGAATCGAATATCATTGAAACTTGAAAGTATAAGAGATGGAAAAAAGTTTTCAAATAAAAGTTGATAAAGAAATAAAAGTTTTCAAAAATAATTAATAATGATAAAACAATTTTTTAAATAAAAAATTCTTATTAAAGGAAATAAAAAAAAAGAGATTGTTAAATTATTAACAAAGTGTACTTAGAAAATCTTTCAGCTTCCATTTAAAAAACTTTTCTTCATCTCTTATGATTTTGCCGATGTTTGTCTCGAAAGAAAATAAACTTATTTTCTTCAAAGAGACGTTTTATCCCCTAAAAATTCATATGAGTGCATAAAAAAGTGTCTCTTATTCTAATCTAAACTACAACATATTAAAAATTCATCGAAATTAAATGGGGACACTTCCCCACGTATTTTTTTTATAAGCAATTGTACCACAGAAATAGGCTAATGTAATTGTCTCTTTTTTAACTACATATTTTGTATTTAAATAATATATTTTGACGTATTTTAAATTAAAAAATAATAAAATCTTATTTAACTTTAAGTATTGGTTTCAATGATTAGTTAATACCGCAACTATGTCAAAGATCATGATAAATTATACATCGCATAATGCAGCAACAGCACTATTTTTTTCCCTTTCAACGTATCTACTAATTGTGAATGCCCTGCAGAACACTATAATTTTCCTATGCCCCCGCATAACTCGACCGACCTCGTTCGGTGTCGTCTTTCGCAATTAATTCGAACGAGCGTTTTCGGGGAACGAATTCGCGGATTAACGGCGTAAGTTTTCCTCGGGACCTGAAATACGTTTTCAAGGCAATTACCCTCCGCGCGCGACGCATTCGCTAATTGTACCCGCGACCGCAACGACATTCTTTCTTTTCTCTTGCGTCATGCGGCTCCTGATGCTAGTTATTAGATGTAGAATTTGCTTATTCGCACCGACTGCCTGCTAAAATTACAGAATCTTATTATCACCTATTGTCGCGGGTTTTTCTCTTTTCATTTTTTTTTGCATTTCTCCCCTCCCCCCCTCCCCCATCGAATTCGCACGAGCGCACGCGCGCAGACAACGATGCAAATGGCCCGAACTCTGTGTATGGGTGCCGTTAATTCGCTTATGTCCTGTTTCAGCTCCAAGCAAAAAGGTAATTATTTTCATTCGGACCGGAAAGTGCCTAACGAAGCGAGTCCGCGTGTTACTGTTCCGACGGTTCGCGTTCCGATTGCTGCTTTGTGTCGCTAACTAGGAACGTTTGTCGGGGTCTCCGGTACTTGGTTTTCGGATCGTCCCGCGGCGTTGTGTAATCATAAACGATTGTTAATACAACGCAGCAAACACGAGGAGCATTAAAACAACGCGGCATTAATTTTGCGATGAAAATCAAACGCGCGCCGTTTATCTCGCGTAAATCGTCGTTCGATACTTTTTGCGATGTATTCGTCTGCCAGGTTCGCTTCTTTGAAAGAAGTCGCAATAACGCATGAATCAGTATAATACATTATAATATTTACTGCACTGAGAGGAAAAGTGGTTGCAACTGTTATACTTTAATTGTAATTTTATAATCATTTTCATTGTCAATTATATATTTTGTAGTAGAATTATAAATATGATTATTATGAGGGGATTTTAAAATTATACATGTAAGTATTTATAATTATGTGTGTGTGTGTGTGTGTGTGTGTGTGTGTGTGTGTG
>NW_017305536.1:2331414-2333487 GCF_001594115.1 Trachymyrmex septentrionalis
TAATTATATATTTAATTAATTATATATTAGAAATATGTAATTATTATTACTGACGTTATAGCAATAATAAACTAATAACTATAAAAATGGAGTACCTTATTTTATCAATTGTAATGAATATTAAATAAATTGTAATAAAAATATCAGATACTTTTTTTCTCAGTATCGCTGATCGCACATTTTTTCAAGTATTCTAAAATCGACTTCGAAATTAGATGTAACATGGAAAGAACGAGAATTATTCAGGCGATAATTTCGAACTCGTGTATTTTTATGCTAAACATCGACTAAAATTGCTTATTTAGTATGTCATACAGTTTACCGATAACCAAGCAAATTATTAGTTTCGACTACAAACTTCTCTGACAAATACTTACATTTTTCATTACTATACTTGACGCGACCAGAGCCACGAAAGATTAAAACAATCATCTTCCGCCGTCGAGATTGCAGATAAATAACGAAGTGAGACCTCGGGCTCCAATTATAGGACGCTAAATCAGATATGTCGAACTTACAGTCGCATTATTTGCGAGACACATCGCGACATAGCCAGGACGATTGCTATTTCTGATAAGCCTTTAGTTCCACAGCCACCCTTACTCTACGACAGTCGCCCCGACTGCAATGTCGCTTTGAGGACTGTTGGACTATTATTTCTGAACGAATTAGCCGGGGAATGAAGGGGTTGGAGAGGATGGCGCAGTGCTTGACGCGCAGCGCAGGGTGAACGAGACGCTCGTTATTTTCTCTTTCAAAGTCCGGTTAAGCCTGCGGGGAATTGGACGGTTGGGATGAGGATTGGACCAAGGATAGAGGAGGAGGAGTAGCAGGAGGAGGAGAAGACAGATTGGAACTTCTCTAGGACGCGATAGATAGTAAACTACATTGGCGGTGGCTCTCAGATAACTTTAGACAGACTGCAACCAACGCGTGGCGAAACTATCATTCTCAAAATTAGATATATGTATGTAACATATGTATGTCACTGGTCCGATTTTGCCCAATACATCGTACAATACAATGACTGTATTTTCTCGATTAAATTTTATACTAATCGCATTGGCTTTTTATATTATTTTTATTTTTACAAAGTAAAAAATACTAATTAAATATTAATTAATGAATATTATTAAATAGTTACATTTATAAAAGTACTAACTTAATTCAGCTCAAGTTATTAAACAAACGATAGATTTATTTAATCCAATTCGTAAAAAAAGTTAAACATTTAAATGAGAATATTGATTAGGAAATCTTACTTTTCTCTCTTCTATGTTTATCATATCGCTTTTTAGTACTCACATAAAAACCTATTTATTGCGCCATGAAAATTCATATAAATACCCCGAGCAACGAGATAACGCGTCTCGGTGAAATTGCGCATCAAAAGGGATTCAAATTTCAAAGCGGTATTATTGGTCTGGTTTGCCCTCTGTTATTTTCACTGTTTACAATTACAGAACAACAATTTTTGCGTTTAAAAATATTTGAGTCTACGCAGTGCTCGTGATTGTTAATTTTTGTTGCTTTATCCTTGCAGGCATCCTCTGCACTTCTACTATTTACAGTGAATGCAAAAAGTATTCGTATAGAGGAGATTTTTATTTAAAAGACCATATTTGTGTAGAAAATAAACAGTAATTTATTAACAATGAATACATTCTATCCTGATATAAATAAAAGCGCTTTACGATCAGAATTGCTGCATGTGTTCGTGGTTTTAAAAGCTAAATTTCTCGATTATTACAAAAACTTTGTGCGCGTCCAAATAATACAATTTTTCAGTTTTGCTTATTATTAAGATAATATTTTAATTGTTACACATTTTTTAAGTAAAATAATTTTGAGATACATACAATCTATTCACTATTTATTAATAAATTGCTAATAAATATATTTACTTCTAAAAATAAGGTTTATAATAAAATATCCATTTTTTTTGTACGAATATATTACTTTTGCACTTATTATATGTCAAGACATGTTTTGTAACCGATTGGCCGTTTAACTGTGAATTTTTCATCGACAGTGGATACGGTGTTTCCCAAACGGGCCGGTTGTTGAGAAACT
>NW_017305536.1:2333587-2334359 GCF_001594115.1 Trachymyrmex septentrionalis
GTCTGTAAATTTTTCGACAGTGGATACGGTGTTTCCCAAACGGGCCGGTTGTTGAGAAACTCAGAAATCAAATGGACGATTACGCGGAAGGATGAACTCTCGTCGAGCTGAAACAAAGACGGATCACACGATTCGTTGCAAATCGCGGGCCCGAGATTTGGACCTCGTAATGATGACCGGTGTTACGGCGATTCGTATGCACGCCCACGCGTATTCCTCTGTCCCCCTCCGCGTAAATGCGAAATTTTACGTGCTGGAAATTACGACGAAAGTTTTAATCACGTACCGCCATTAGTCATGCACTTCATTCGACGCGCGCTCGTACATGCGGCGACTTCGCCGCCGGATTTCACGACGACGACGGCGCCTGGAGACGGCTCGGGGCACGTGTGTAACGTGCCTCGTGTACGTGTAAGCTATTCTCGAGGGCCCAAAACCGCGCCCGAATCGCCAGGAAATTTCGGGATATCGTCGCGATAAGGATTCAAGTCTCAGGGTGTCGATATACCCCCGGATACCCGCGAATCGGATCGAACTATCGGGCATCGGATTGGATTACGAAACGTCTCGGGGAAAAATCCTCATGATATCAGAATCTCAACTTGGAATTTCATTTCGCGAAAGTCGGAAATGCGGCACATGTACGGGACATTTCACGTTTTAAGAGCGATAGATGTCGCATTTTCATCAGATAGATAAATATAATATGAAAAGAAATTGATAACTAATAATTTCTATCTATTTCTCATCGCATTGAAGAGGACTTAAACTA
>NW_017305536.1:2334459-2340045 GCF_001594115.1 Trachymyrmex septentrionalis
AATATAATATGAAAAGAAATTGATAGCTAATAATTTCTATCTATTTCTCATCGCATTGAAGAGGACTTAAACTAGGAGTCGAAATGTCTGCAGGTTTAAATTAGTTATATCATCCGTCTTTGCAAACATGCAAGTATGTAATTTGTTAATAATTTGTTAATATTTCGACATTAATAATTGCCGTGGCTCTTATTGTAATTTTTATTGATTATTTTTCGAGCCAAGAAAGTATATAATATTTGGTTGAAATTAATAACTCTCTCTCTCTCTCTCTCTCTCACTCGCGATTCAGGGGTGTTAATTTACGACGAGCAAGTTCGAGCGAGATAAGAGAGAAATCACAAAGTGCTCACCTTCGAAGTCGTTAAAACAGCATAGTACAGAATAATAAAACGATTTCGGGAGTGTGTTTTTAATGCTTATCCTGCGACATTAAGAGAAAATTAAAACACGATCTACAGTGGCACTAGAGTAGGTACATCTTAGTTGTGCGAAAAAAAATTGCCGTTCCGGACGACCGCAAAGCCTCTAAGCTTCTTAGCATGTTGCTGACATGACTCATTTTAATGATAGTCTCTCTCTCTCTCGTTCATGCATTACATATTTTTCCGCTTCTGACGTTTGCTCAAATAATTTCGCGTAATGGAATAGCCGCGATCGCCGTCCGCATGAAAGATTGTGATAATAAGATCTCAGCAAAGTGTATTGGACCTTCGTGCAGTCTGACAAATCTAAATGTATTACGAATTGCGTCCGCGATTTGCGCCGCGATTAAGCACGCCTAGAGCCATTCAAGTAACAGTCTAGCCAGGCACTTTATTTTATTACTTATTACAAATTGTTTAAGTCTATGAACGATAATATGACGGAGTTCTTTATCTAATAGCGTAAAAATTGAATAAAATATTTAAACAGAAATTGAAATAATAAAAATTGTTAAAATTATACAGGATATGCTCTGGGAACCTGATGATTTTAAAAGTTTATTTGTTTTCCGTTACTCGTAATTATATCATAAGAGGTGTTAAATCTGCTAAATGTTCATTTTTAGTCACATTCTTTTATTGACAACTTTATTGATATCTTAAAAATTTTATAAACACAAATGGCATCATGGCGTCTAAAATATTTAAATAAGTAAATATATGTTTTCAATTTTATAGTTTTGACCCTATTTTTTCTCTTCTTTAAACAAAAAAAATAGTGAGAATCTACAATTTTTTGAATTTTTTAAATACTATTTGACTTGTCATGAAAAATATGGTTAACTTTATAACTTTATAACTTAAGTTTAGATTATTTGAATATATCTTGAATATATCTGAGAATATTTAAATAATGAACAACGTTCAGTAGACAAAGCAGTTCAACGAACGCTCAGAGATTCTTTATATTACGATTAGTTTCTATACTTACAATTAGATCTAGTGAAGAAATGGAGGCAGGAAGTAGTCATATTAAAGAATTAATAGACACTTACTGAGTTGCTATATCTGTTGAACGTACTTATTATTCAAAATGGAACTGCATATTAATGACGATCTCACCGATTTCAATTACCTTAACATATCTATATTGTCACGATCCTGAGTGATCATCAAAAGGTTTTAATCGTAAAAAGTTATTAATCAAAGTTTATTATTTTTTCTGATATTTTGAATAATGTATATTTTTGTGTGGAAAGTTATAAACCATATAGGACCTCGTTTTACGCTGTAAAATGAACACATGGATGCAGTAGGTTCCTTCCCTCCAGAAAGGACTTTACTACCAAAAAATTAGACACATAGGATTAAATCTCGCTTTGTGTAGAAAGTTATAAACCCACATGGAACCTCACTTCGTATGGATTTACAGTTTTTCAAAATGAACGAAGTTTAATCCAGACATATACGTCTAGTTTTTGGTAGTGGAGTCTTCGTAAGTATTCATGCATATATTTTACAATAAAAACGAGATTCTAACTTTTCACGCAAAACATGGTGAGCGAATTAAACACATCTTTATATTGTCAAATTCTTTGTTAACAATCAACGAGCTATTGCTAAAATTATCTGAATTATTCAAAGTCATGACAACATATGGCAAGGTCATTGAAATCGGTGAGGTAATTATTGATATACAGTTTTAATACACATACTCAAATAGCATTCTATACCTTATCGTTGTATAACAAAAAATTAATATTTATGTTAATTAATATTTTATATTGTTATTTTATTTTGAAAATCATCAGATTTCCGTAGCTTATCCTGTATAATTATAAAATTATACTATATTAAATTATAAAATTATAAAATTTATACGTTTGATTGTATGAACACTATAAAAATATATTTTAACTTTTGAATAGATAGGTAGGATGTTAAAAAAATTTCTGAATAGATTTTACCTTTATAATGGCATTTTTTAAAAACTAAACAATAAATGAAAAAAACGGGCTATTAAGAGCTTAGATTCGCAGTAATTGGAGCGTAGTAATTATATCAACATATATTTCTCAGTACTACATATATAACAAATACCGAATGTTTCGGCTTCAATTCAAGCCATCTTCAACAGTCTAGTATAATAAAATCTCTTGATAAATAATTTGAAACATCTTGGTAGTCTCATATAATACAACTTTCTTAATACAATTCAAGTAGTCGTAAATCAAAGTAATCGAATGCAGCAAGGGAGTCTCCCAGATTACCAAATCTGAAGTATGTAACACATACATTTTTTAATAGTATGTATAGAAATAAATTTACATTACTTGTACTCTTACGACGTAGGAATGTAAAAATAATGAACTCTGAGACTTCTGGATAATAATATTTTAATTTCTTTTTCAAGAAGGTTTTTAAGATAATTGTATGCGTGAGGTATTGTGATACCTCTACTTAAAAATTATCAATATTGTGTTGCACACTTGTCTTTGTTCACTTTGTTTACCCCACTATCGCAATATTTGAACATACTGTCTGACTCTGTCAAAGTTGACAGACTCTTACTTGAGGGACTCTAACACCCCTAGCGAAAATTTCATGATCAGCCTCTGTCCCTTGCTATCGTTCACCATCGTCGCGGGGACGACGGATCTTATCGAGCATCGTGTGTACGACGCCCGCCTCATTAAAGTTACCACCCTCCGTCTCCCATTTCTCTCCTCTCCCCCCCCCCTACCCGTGCCAAACCGGCGTCGGCCCCGACGTTTACCCCGAAAATGGCGGTGCAGTTCCTAGAAAAGGTCAGAAATCGCCGAGTTAATATCGGCAGAAGCATTAGTGTGTTTGGCAGAGGGTGGAAAGAGACGGTGGCATGCCGCGGGTAATACAGGCGTCATGCAACGGCACACGCAACCACAAAAATCTCGTGCAACACACCCTCGCGCTTTACGCCCACTCGGCGCGGCGGCGTGCCCCTCCCCCCCCCCTTTCTTTTCTTCACCCATTTGTTCTCCGACAACCATAACTGTGTCGGGGCATTTGCCCGCGCGCGTGCTCCCGTTTATATAACCTGCGTTACAAGCTTGTAGAATGGTTACCACACGATGCCACATATTCATGTGAATAAGCGTCGGTACGGACAAGAAAGCGACGGTTGCGACACCGAGGCGTATTAGGGGGTAGTTCGGCTCGGGAGCCGGGGGGTTGTTTCGTCGCAAATCATAGGTGCCGCGACGGCGGTGCACACGATCCGGCCAACGATTTCTTTGTAAACCGCCGTTGTCGCCACGAAGACTCATTATATCCCTAACCCCTCCTGACCCCGGAACAGTACGGATCTTATTTTTAGAAAGCACGGCTTGGCGAACCGAGCGCACGTACATGTTACGGTTGTAAGAGAAGTAGTTAAAATACGTGCTCCAGAATCCTCTCCGCCGATTTGAAAGGGAGGCACAGTCGCATCACAGTTTCAGGTTCTTCCTCGGCTGGTCGTTGTTTTTTTTCTCCCTTTCTTAGACGAAGCAAAGCTGTTTTGCGGCATATTGCAACAGCGCTAATCCCCCCGGGTAAACATTTGCATCGCGACACCTTTTCCTACCTGAACGAGCAAAGTGCGACATTAATTTCCGCATTATCGCGTCTGATACATACGATCGCCTGTAATTATCATCCCTCTTATATTGTTTACACGATATATATTATATCATTAAAACTGAGAATCAGATCACCACGTTTAATATTGATGTTGCGACGGGGACGTATGGTCTTGTAGACCAATAATACAGTAATAATTTTTTAGTCACAACGGAGTAATTTTTTGTAAATTAAAAAGAATTGAGAACATTGAAGAATTGACACATTCATTTTACATCCTTAATCTTTACAGGATGAGAAGTCACTGTAGCGTTGACACGCTGTCATATTTTAAGGAAAGAAATATATAGAGAGAGAGAATGATAAATCCTACTTAAGAAAAACCTGTAAAATTTAAAACGCGGACTCCTATCCTCTAAAGATTAAATATATTAATGTATACAAAGATTATAATAACGTATAAAGATGTGAAAAATTCACTGTATCACTACATAGTACACAGTAGAAAACATTTTGTATTTGTGTTAAAATCCTTATTAATTTCTTTGTATTGAATTTTTAACATATCCATGTTAATTTAATATAATGTAACTTTTTTGTGTTTGCATATTTTATATTAAATTGATATTCTTTAGTTAAAATAATATAACTTATTAAGTAAGTAATTTATAATTTATATAGTAAGTGAACAAATAATGTAAAATTAATTTATTTTGAAATGTAAATTCTAAGCTAATTGAATACAAATATAAAATAGTTTTATCATGAGGTGGTAAACAATTTTTCTGTCTTGTCAAATTCGTTAATTTTACATATTATAAATGATAATTTTATTGAAAAAATATGTTCCCACAATTTGTTTACAAATGATTTCAATGTTATATCTTTGTGTTAATTTTTTACATGATATTTATATTAATTTCTAATATATTTGTGTATAGGCAATTTTAGTCTACTCCAGTGTTATGTAGATATTACATATGTATATAGAATTATATTTATATTAAATGTTGTAATTATGTAAAATAATTATATTATTCTTATTATATAAAATAATTCCATTATTTTAATTACATAAAGTTAATTATACTAATTATACAAAATATAGGATATGTGACAGAATACATGATCAGTCAAATCGTGCCAAGAGGTTTTAATCTATTCTGATCATTAATTCATATTTAATTTTTTTAGATCTAATCTTTTAATATTAAAGTGACAGCGATTACGAATCAACAAACGAGAATGTCTATACATTTATTATTACCTACAAGTGAGATATTACTGCACACATTTAAAGTTTGCCTTTAATGCATGATGTAACACGACGACGATTTAGGAATTTCTCGTATTCTCGTAAAGCTAGGCGGATCGTAGATTCCTGGGAATCCAGGATAAACCCCTAGAGATTAATCGATAATTTGGGATATGAGAATGAGTACTCCCCTCCCTCCCTCTCTCTCCCCCTCTCTCTCTACACACACACACACACACACACACACACACACACACACACACACACACACACACACACACACACACACACACACACACACAATAT
>NW_017305536.1:2340065-2345633 GCF_001594115.1 Trachymyrmex septentrionalis
AATATTTCCATATATAACATATCAATAATTGTATTCTTCTGGAAAGATTTATCGTGATCTGATAAAAAATGTTTTCTGTTGCAAAACGTATTAACATATATATACATATATATGTAATTCGTATAACGATATTAACAACATCGTTTATCTGATACCTTCTGGTATCTCGTTACGCTCGTTACAAGATAATGTTTTTTCCCATTTCATACGCTCTCTTTCATATGCGGTACCGAATTTTTTCACCCTATGTTTTAATGATTCGGATTCTACTGTTACAAGTAAATGCCATTAAATCTTACAAACGCAAATCAGAAAGAAAATCGTTAAGAATAAAAAAAAACAAAAGGGATTTCATCACGATTTCATCTATCCGTAGCGTTTAAATTTGCATCTCCTTTTTCACATTTCTAATGGAATATTGGTTTGGAATGGTAATTCGGTTAACCGCCTTTTGTAACTACAGCAAACCGCTGGTATATCGTTCGCTGCGACCTCAAAACAATATTCAGATAAATGTACTTTTCGCATGGAATCATGCGGCATATTATACGGCCATATATATTTGCACATACATATTTATCGATACACTCGGATTATTTGTCCGGCTGTACCGTTTTCCGTGCGCAAACTTCTGAACCGCCTGACATATCAATATTATCGACGTACGCGGTCTCTGATGTATTCTTTTTTTTTTATAATGGTCAACACAGCATAATATATATAGTTATATCGCATTTTAATCAGTTAAATTTGTTGGACATTTTCTGATTGATCTCCAAGTGCGTTTAATAAATAACATTTAATAATACGCTCATTATTTATATGATCTCGCTGATGACATATGCTTGGCATTTCATCACGTTAAATAGAGCAATTATACAATCGCGGCGTAAAATTTCACGCCAGGAGGTAACAAAATTATCGCGTATTATTTCCTTACACGGTAAAATCATTTTGTATTTGTATTAATTAAAACTATTCTTCTTAAATCATTTATTGATTTTTTAACATACTTTAATGTTAATTTAACACGATATTTATGCTTGTGTTATTTTAATACTTTGTGTTTATTGATATTTAACATTTCTTAGTATTAATATTAATAAGACAATTTGTTGTCTAATAAGTGAACGCATAATATAAAAATAATATAGCTTTAAAATGTAAATTTTAAGATAAATAAATAAAATCAAATAAATAAAAAAAAAATCAAATTATATCTATAATTTGATATACATACATTTAAACGTTAATTTTACTGGAAAAAAATACTTCCATAATTTGCTTCCAAAGTATTATATTTTTGTGTTAATTGTTTACATATTTGTGTTACTTTTGAATATATTCATCTTGAATAAAATTAACAAAAAACTTTGGATGGATTGTTTGGAACATGTAAAATGTGTAAATTAAATTTAACATATATTTTTCAGCTGTGTACAAATTTTGAAAAATTAGAATTAGTCAAAGCAAGTTACATTTACAATAAATAAACTTCTCTAGGAGAGGAATATCAGTGTGATAAGGTTTGAAAATTTTATTTTCATCCTTTGAAACTGCATCCTGGCGAGAATGGTTGAATAGTTTGTAGGTACGAGCACGTGATCCGTTCCCATGGATGTGAACTCCTTCACGGGACATCCGTTCACGTCTTAAGGCATATCAGCGCGCTGCGAAAAATAGTCGTGGAAATTCCGGTTTGCACGAGGAATAAGATAGGTATCGCGCGCGAACCCAGAATCGAACCAGGATCTGGGAGAATGCAGTTCGGTGCAGTTTGTGCAGTCACCCGTTCGCGCATCGCCCATCGATCGCCCGTAAATCGGATCGTGGGAACACGATCTCCTCTCGAGCCGCCCTTGATTCGGTCCTTGTCCGCGCGATAATTGGCGAAACGACGCTTCCTATTAATGGCTCGGCGTGCAACGTCAAAGGTCGCGCGCGCTGACACACCGCGTGCACGCGCACGTGTACGCGCGCGTGCGTACGCGACGTTGATTAAATCACTCGCCGAGATTCGGACGGGAGAGCGCGCGCGATAATTATCGCTCGTTAGCTTGTTATGTTATCTGAATTTGTAATCAATACCCAGGAGGAAGTCGGGAGCATCAGTCCCCGCAATACAGATACGGAGCCCACGCTTTGACGACAGCCGTTAATTAGACACAAATTCAATAAATTGTTAATTTATTTTGCCTTGCTATTTATTTACTCACATTTCGATACTTCCAAAAGTTATTTTTAACATATATTTTTTACCTTACTTAGCCAACATGGTAAATGATAGAGAAAATTGCCTATGAAGCATTAATATTTTAGATATTACGATGATTCTGATACGCTGCTCAAAGATGTACAGAATTGGAAAATTTGTATTAAATTTAACATGTATCACATGTCACAATCTGTAATCAAATTGTGGAAGCACATTTATAATATGTCAAATTAACACGTTTTTAATAAAATTAACATTTATAACATATTACATTTACGTTTCAGTAAAATTAATATCTGTTTAATATATTAATAATATATTTTATTTATTAATCTTAGAATTTTCATTTTAAAATAATCTATTTTTGTTATATGTTACTTACTTATAGATTGTATTATTTTCAATACTAAGAAATGTTAAATATTAATTTAATACAAAATATTTAAATAACGCAATTACATTATGTTCACAGTCAAATTAACACTCGAATAAGTTAAAAAGTCCACACAAAAGTTTTTACAGAGATTCATTTTTAATATAACATAAAATAGTCAAGTAATCAAGCGTTTCGAAGCAAACATTTTATTAAATATCTTTAAAATTCTTAATTCATTTGTTATTTATTTCATGTGACTAAAAATCGAAATAAATTAAATATTAATTGGCCAAGCAAGTGAAAATAGCGACGTGTTCAAATTAAATTATTTCAGAGATACAATAGTTAATTAATGTCGCTTTGAATCTAACAATACCTCTTCTGGATCAGTGTCAACTAATTGTTGATACATTATGAACAAACCTAGAAAATGTGTTATACAAGTAGTCGCTAATAAACAGATTTGGGTAAATTTTTAAATTTTTAAGTAAGTTCTACATTCTACGAGAGCAACTTCTAAAATTAAAATAAAAATGGATTTTCATGCGTTTTGCAAAGTATGAAATTGCGGTGTCGTAAAAATGTCTTCAAAGAGGAAATTGTTGGTTGACGTATATTATTCTAAGTGGAGCACACCGACGGCGCCGTTTAATTAAACGCAAATTAAACTGCTAATTTATCTATCTGACTCGGTCGACCGGCAGCGATGAGCAATGGCTGTAGAGCTCGATGATCACGGAATCTGCCGCAGCTGCGAGAAAGAACTTTCAAAGTGCGCGACGACTTGGCAACTCTTGGAAACTCGAGCGCTGAGATTATGATACCAGGGGTGAATTTGAGAAATCAAGGGGAAACAAATGGGACAGTACCGTGTTCAATTGTAGAATAAAGAGAGGAAAGACTTGCGAAAGTGTATTCGAGAAGGTTTAATTGTATTTCTTCTAACTATCATAATTGGGGTCATAAATCAATGATTAGTTCGACTTGATGAAAGGGCGGTAATGCTTCGCGTTGTATATGCAAGCGTGCGAAAACAATTTTAGAACATATCTACATAAATGCATGTCTTTTCATCCAATTTATAATTTACGGGAATTCGTGCAACTCGTAAATTCAGTGACTAAAGTGGCAATGAAATATGAACGACTCTACGGTGAGATCTGGAAATGTCTCGCGAGCGGGTTGTGAGAGCATTGAAATTTCTCAAATGTATGTATATATGGATGTTGAAAAATTATGCGTTTTTGTCGAATACGTTTCCAAAATTGCCAACATTCAACGTTGCCTTTGTAAATACCATACATATTCACGGCGTCAATGGCATTATGCGCTGTGTGAAAAATTAATAAACATTCGTTTATTGATGTTTATTGATGTTTATTGATGTATTTCTCCAGTTGCGTCATATTCTATTAACGTTTATTCGATTACCAGTTTATTCAATTCGCACAAATTACTTTCACCATCAGTTTTAATGGTAATAAAAGTAAGAAATATTATAATTAGTAAGTATAATGCCTATACCGTGGTCGAAACTAGACCTTGAGTGCTTTTAAATTATTTTATATGAATTTAACATTTATATACCATATACATTCGCAGTCTCTTGAATGGATTTGGTAATACGCCCAAAAACAATTTATTTAGAAAGACACGATAGAAAAATGTATATGTAATAGTAACGAGTTCTCTCTATTCAATAGCCTCGAGAGATCTTCCTTCATTATTGATGACACGCTATTGTACATTGGCAATTAGTATTATTAAAAATTACTGGATATGTTGTTCGCGATGAATTTCGAGGAAATTGAATAACGCCAAGCTTTTTCAAGAACGGAATAATTAGACAGCTTGAAAAATGCGTTACTTCAAGCTGTGAGAGTACAAGTTTCGCTACGCCGATCATGCGGGTACTCCATGTAGATGTTAAAGAATGCTCGGGTAATGTTGATCCGAAAATTATTTCCTGCGCTTAAAAAAGTGAGAGACATTTTCATAAAATTTTTCTCGCATGAAATTTCAGTGATAGACTATAATTCATATCTCCGACAACATTATTCCGGTTAAAGGAATGTGGAATTACGAGAAAAAAATAGAGACAAACGGTTAACTCATGCGGTTATCACGTTTGAATCAAAACAGATGTGAACGTATTACGAATGTTTTATGATTGCGTATGTGGTGTGATTTATTAGACACATTCATGAACGTGAAGCAACAATATTGGCTCTTCAGGTGTTTTCGCTAGTAAAACAGGTCAGAGGGCAACGTCAACGCTACGCAAAGCACGCTTTGAAACGTTATTCGAAAATATGTCACAATAGTACACTCCATTTAACAAATGGAGTTGCAGGAAATACGTGAATTCAAATTCTTGTCATTTTTAATTGCGGATTTCATTAAAATTTATGTAATCTCTTTATCATTAACATATTATCATTATTATTTTGTTCATATTTACAATAAAAGAATTTTATTTTTAAATTAAGTTAACTTTAGTTATTTCATATTGATAATAATTACTCTTACAGCACAGATCTCCATGGAATGTCCTTAGGACATCCGTATATTCTTTGAATATTCTAACATCTTCTGGATGTATCCCGGATAAAGTGTGCTATTAGAGTAGGACTCTGATTTTATTCCGTTTTTTGAAGATACGTGTAAAAGTGAAATGTTTATCCATTTATATTCACTTTCAGCAAAACGGTTTACTTGTAAATAAATGTTTACACGTACAATTAGCATATTTGTTTATTAGAAACGTTTTTTAAATCAGGGTATTATATATTTAAACGAGAATACATTTACACGCGTATTTAACACATCCATTTACGAAACCTTGTAGAATATTTTAATATTTTTTTTTATAAAATTAGAAATTGATTTTATTTTTTTTACATTTTCTTATATTATAATATAATCAAAAATTTTAAAAAGGACACGCTACGCGCGCCATTTACTCTTTTAATTATAA
>NW_017305536.1:2345733-2352356 GCF_001594115.1 Trachymyrmex septentrionalis
AGAAGTTGGCTCCCTAACTTTTTATAAAATTAACTTTCTATAGCTCATTTCATTGTTCCTCGTTTGCACATGTATGCCCATTTCAAATTTTCGTTTGCACATTTTTGGTACAAAAATTATTTAAAAGACAATTTTAGGGAGCTAACTTCACACTAGCTTCCCAAACTTCGAGCAAATTGAATTGAAAAGGTCTTAATTGATAGATTTTCGTTTGCACATTTTGAAACAAATCGATTTCTCGTTTGTATATCTTTAGTTAAAAAGTTATGAACAATTAAAGTTTCGAGAAAGTTTGACTGCGACAGATAAATTCAAATCGCACAAACTATGCTCAAAATGACATGAATCGCCATACAAATAGCTTTTCGTTTATACATTCCGAAACAAATCGATTTTTCGTTTGAACATCTATTTTTCATATTTTTTCCGTTTTCACTACATTCAAACGTCATTTTTATTAAAAAAATTTTTGATTTTTTTCAATCCGTCATACTAGAAAAATTTCTTAATAAAGGGATAAACGTTCATAAAAAAAAACGTGAAAGTATTCAAAAAGACATTTTTCATTGATGGATGTGCTAAATATTCGTGTATATGTATTTTCATTTAAACGTATAATAGCGAGCTCTACTTAAAACACGTAGATTCGGAAAAACGTTTGTATTAAACAAATATGCTAATTATATGTATAAACGTATTTTCGTTCGTTAGACGTTCTTATAGTGAGCCTTAATAATAATATAATATGTTATTACTGTATAATAACACTCAGAAAAAATTTTATTGATATATGACCAATGAAAACCTTTTTGTTATTCAATCAAAAATTGGATTATTCTAACCAAATTTTTCATTAGAACAACAAATAGTTTTTGTTGATCACATATCAATAAAACTTTTTTATGAGTGAAGGTATTAGGTCAGTTAAAGAGTAAAATAGGTGTTAATTTAATTACGTAATACCAAATATATTTGTCAATTAATAAACATGATTACGAAACATTTTAACTTTATAGTCTTTTTTAATTATTATAAATAAGAACGCATTCCATGAGAAATTATAAAAAAGATAAAAAAGTGCATACAAAAATTACTTGTACACGCTTTTTATTTTATTTTATAACTTCTTATAGGATACGTTTTTATTGATTCATGCTTATTGTCACATCTATTATGCTGATCCAATTGATTTAACCTGTGTAGTACATTTACATTGTTTAAGGTTTTATATTAAAGAAAGTAATATCCATTTTATTTATCAATTGGCCTGATATCTTATAATTTTATTTTGTTTTATTTCTTATATATTTTTGTTTTAGTTTATATACATGTTATCCAAAATAAGAAAAATAATCACGATAAATGTAAAGTCAGAACAAAAAAGCATATGTGTTCAATGTATTCTATATGTCTGATATTATTCTTGAAGAAAAATGAGAGAGCGTTACGAAAACCCTTTCTCCGAAGCAAACCTGCGAAATTCTTGTTCAAAGACGCGTAGACGCGTGTGTATACTTAGCATGTGTGAAAGCTAGACAAAATCTATGTATATCACAGAGAAAGATCTTAATGCAGTGCGCGCGCGCGTGTGTATGTGTGTGTGTATGTAAAGATTATTGTAAATGATAAAAGTTTCGCACAAACGCGGAGTTTACGCATTTCCCAAATTTTCTTCTTTCCTAAACGGATGTTAATTTAGAGAAGATTGTCATAAATTTAGTGCATCCCGGATTTAGTGGAATTCCTTTGTGGAATTCCAGCGATCGTTGCCGTTAGATCCAAGCCAATTGAGTGAAGGCTCCTCGCGGACACCCGATCGGAGATTTTCGTTTAAATCTGTCTGCCTGATAACGATCGCACTGATGGGGAGGTGCGCCGATGGTTGGCACGTCGACGCCGTGCGAGACAAGGGTGGCGGCGGCGACGGTGGCGGCGGCGACGGCGGCGGTGGTAGGGTGGTGGATTTAAAGCAGATTGGCTTGCATGGCAGAAACTCCCGAAGTCGGAAGCTCGTTATGTGCTGCACGCAAACACACGACTCGAAATTATCTTCGTAATTAACTGCACTTCTTAACATAACGCATGGCGTGCCAGGCCGGCCAGACGGCGGGAATACGTATTTGGCGGAATCTACAAAGACGATACGTAATCCGAAACTGGCACCAGCTGCTAGGCGTCTTCCGAGGTGTGCTCCACTGAGTTACGGCGAATTTGCTCGACGATCATTCCAAGCAACAATGGATCAACATCCGTTTATTCATATCCGCACAATGATCGAAATACGATAGTAGTTTATGAACAAACCATATTTCAATACTGTTTTGGTCCTCAAATTAATTATCAAGTTACTATTTCTAATTGATTGCTTTTTTCACAAAAATTACACAAATTTTAAAAAGTAAAATTTTCTAAAAACGAAGAAAAATTTCTCATCTTCAAATCGTTCATTGCATAAGTATGATAATTTTTCTCTAAGCATAGATATAAAAACTGAGTTTTGGATTTTGATTAATATTTTGAGAGGACTCATTAAAAAAAATGAAATCCTCTTGTTTTTCTGCGAAAATTTTATATGTATATAATAACGCATAACATTTCATGCTTATCTTTTTTTTATAACATTTGTGATAAAGATGAAAAAGGAAATATTATTCAAAGTGTTTTAAAGATAAAGCAATTACTTTTTCACTTTTTATTTAAAAAATTTTACAAATTGTTTTTATTAAAAATATTTTTTGCAAATGTCAAACTCTTATATTTCCCGTTTCCTATTTGATTTTTGCTGGAACAATTAAATTATTCCCGATGTAATACTACTATTAATAGAGAATAATTTGACACTATAACCTAGATTAAAAAAAAATGATTTTATTAATAATTTTTATGAAATCTTTTAATTCTATTCCAAAACTATACTTTTATAACTGAAATTATAATTCTGCAGATATGTGTATAACTATGAATATATATGTACTCCTTCCCTTTACTTTAAAGTGATGCACGTCAAAAAAAAAATAAAGTTTCCCAGAAAAAAACGACAATATTTTTTAACTTAACAGAAAATAATTTATTAGTTAAACAGTATTGGCAAAAATAATATATTTCTGAACATGGTTAAATGTCAATTTTGAGTAAAGAACTATCTTTCTTGAGTTGTAAGGATTTTGACGATATGTTATGCAGTTAAAATATTATTTTATTTTTGATAGAGGATAATTTATCTCATTTATTGTAATAAATAAAAATATCACGTTTTTTTTTTATTGTATTATTTTTGAAACAAGGCAGCGATATGTAAGTCCGATTTCTATTGTTATTTTTGCTATTTGCGTGACGAAGTCTTTTAACATTTCTTAATGGGGATTGAATGCTGCTTATATGGTTTCCTTTAGGTGCGCGATCAACCAACATGGATCATTATCCCCAGATCGTGAAAAAAAAACTTTTTCTTTCAAAAAGAATAATTATATTTGTGAATGTGCATATGAGAGAGAGAGAGAGAGAGAGAGAGAGAGAGAGAGAGAGAGAGAGAGTGTGTGTGTGTGTGTGTGTGTGTGTGTGTGTGTGTGTGTGTGTGTGTGTGTTTGATCTATCCTCTTCGATCTCTATTAACTCTCTTATCATCTCTTTTACGCTCTTACATTTTTTTACTTTCTTGTGTATCCGTCAATTGTACTCTACGCTCTTTGTTGGCCATTTTCACTCGCTACTTGTCCTAATTTACTTTGAGAACAGTGGATTGGTACTCATTATACGTTCGAGACATTGGTTCGAGTAGAAAGAGCTCAGTGACCGTAAGACTTGTTTACTCTCTCCGTGCAGTGTGTGCTCGCCAAACGCGAATCGAACTCCTTCTTCGATTACCCATTTCTATTTTCCGATCGGAACTTTCGTGTGTACCACAAATGTAAAAAACATATACGTGTTGGAACGAGTCGAGAGCATCGAGTTAATTAATTAAAATATGACTATACTCAAGTTTATAATCTAACTCAGCTAAACGCACTACATAATGACTTTATTATCGCGGATCACTTACATACATCGCTGAGCGCTTTATCACGGCTTCAGCGGCGAAAGGTAAATTGTAAACCTCGCTTGTTGCGCGCTACGTTATCGGGACGGTTTATCATATCGAATCGTTTCCAGGAGCAATCGATTTCTGACCCCTCACCTTACAACATACCCGGGAAGAAGAATGCGAAACACGAAAGGGCGCGGTAGACATTTCGCGACACGCTTTAAAGATCGCCTGCCATATAGTTGCCGAGATCGTAGATCGTAGCATAGTCGTTTCCGTGAATTCCGGCTAATTTTAGAATGCATTATAGAATGCGACGAAACGTGACTTTGCTACCCATTTTTATAAGCACGGAATTTACGGAAGCAAGATTAGTATTCAAGTTTATTATTCTCACGTCTCAGAAAAAAAAAAACATTATTTTAAACATTTTCGACATTTTTAAATGTAACCGTGAATTATGCAATTTATCTTACTCTTGTTGTTTTTGCTCATGTTTTAATTTTTTTACATGTTGTACGGTAAATACTAACAATGCGCGCTGAGTACGCAATAAAGCTTCCGAATCATTCTTCCGCGAAATGTTTCGATGCATTTTCACCGACAGAGATTTTCTGACAGTATAACGTGCACATTCCCGCGCAATTTTGTTTATATGATTCGCGATCACAATGCGAAATGCCGGAATAATTCAAATAGTGAAGAGTATTTCGTGTTAGCTTTACGCAAAGATAAAAGGAGATGACCCTATATATTACGCCGTTGTAAATCCAACGCATTTCGGAACGTGCAGACGGAAATGGATTAAGCCTCTCAGAGAAAGTTGTATCAAGATGGGAGGAAGTTCTTGATCTTGCAAGTAACTTTTCAACCGGCCTTTCCGCTAACACATCTGTGTTGTTCGCACGTAGCGCATCAATGTCTGATTCTTATTTTCATTCCATTTTTATCTGCTGTACTCTTTGATCGACTATTTTTATCGTGTGCTAAATTCGGTAATCTGAAAGACGGGAACTTTAATACGAAAAATATTTTACACCAAATTACATGTTTTTATGCTCTGTCAGTAATTTTTTATCTCAGATTATTTTTTTTTGAAAAAATTTTTTTTGTGTTTGTATTAATTTAATATGATATAACTGTGTAATTATTTGAATATTTTATATGTTAAATTGGTATCCAACATTAAAAAAAAATACAATTCTTATATATAATAAATGAATAATATAAGAATAATATAGTGAAAACGTAAATTTGAACCTAAATGAATAAAATGTACGTGTTAATTTAATGACATAAATGTTAATTTTAAGAGAGAAAATACGCTTTCACAACTTGCATTTAAAATGTAATATTCTTTGTGTTAATTTTGTACATAAAATTTAAGTTACTCTCTAAACATACTTTTTTATTGAATTAACACAAAAATTTAAATGAATCATTTGTGTGGGATATGTGAAATGTGTTTAATTAACACAAATGTTCCAATTGTATCATGTGATATTCGCGAATGAGGGGGTACGTCGGAACTGACCGGAACAGATTTAATTCTCCTGAAAATATTTTGTTAAACTTAGAAATTTAAAAACACGTATTTTTGATATGTTTCATTTTGAATTTTAAAGGCTGAAACAATTTTTTAAAGCTAACGCTTACATTTGTTCCTAAAACAATCACTGTCAAAACGATAAAATATAAAAAAAATATTTCATGATATTTCATAACTTTTGTATCTTTTAAGTCTTTATAACTGTATATTTAGGTTTGATTTTTTACAAAAATATAATATTTTTCAAAATATCTCTTCTTTTTTTTTTCCAAACACAACGATTTCACTCAAATGTGTTTGTTTTCACACGAGATCCGAACTCCGGTGTTGGCGAACGAGCCGAAGTCGTGATATAATGTCAAGCAGCATCGCGCTTCCTTACGAACGAAATTTACGGAATTTAATATCACGCGATAACTGTAGCGTAATAACGTCTTAACTGCAGTGCACGCGCGTGCAGCGCGCGAGAAGGAAATTCATCTGGCGTTTCTCGCTCGCGGAAGGAAACAAAAGGTTTTTGGCACGTCTGTGCCGAAGGACGTCAGCTTTTCTGCCTCTTGGCTCCGGAGTGCGCGCGAATGCGTTCTATTAACGTGTGACGAACGCGACAACGACAGCTGGCTGCACTTCGCGCCTCGCCTTTGCTCTCGTCTGATTTCTGACAGAGGAGTTTAAGCGCTCGCATCGAACGCGAACAATGTATACGTGCGTAATCGCGATGAAGACTCTCGCGGGAATGCTCGCGACACGAAATACCTTGGCGCGCTAAGTTTCCGGGTTTATTGTTAATCCGGAATCGCGTCACGCGGCTTATCAGCATTGTCGAAAAGTACTCGTGTCAATTAGCCGCGCGATTACGCACCGCCACGCACGAGGAGGTGGCAGGGTGGTGGGTAATTGACTTGCGTCGGCGGAGGGTGCGAGGACGATTTCGCGGAAACAGTAAGGGTAAGTCGGTTGACGGGGGTGGGGGATTCGACGTGAGACAGGGTGTTGCGAGGGGTAGTATATTGCGGATTTACAGACAGGGCGGCAGACTGCCGGGCGGCCGAG
>NW_017305536.1:2352456-2366227 GCF_001594115.1 Trachymyrmex septentrionalis
AGGGATTCGACGTGAGACAGGGTGTTGCGAGGGGTATATTGCGGATTTACAGACAGGGCGGCAGACTGCCGGGCGGCCGAGGGCTACTAAATTATTTACTGTCTTGTCTATCCGTATGTTAGATACTTACCGACACGTGTTGCATGTCTATAGATGTTTGTCTTTGCGATTCGCTTGTATCGGAAGCACCTACGGCACGGTCACGTACCGCCGCAACCGAAGTTTATCATTACGAGGCTACGACAAATAAATAACGAGGCGTCGTCGTCGACATGGGGCCGAACTCGGTCTTCTCGGAACAAAACGTATCGACGTGGTGGCATATATATGATATGTGGTGCGGCCACGAATAATAAGAGGCAACAATAGTCTATAAATACAGACTCTGTCTTTGCAAATCGTGCTTGAGTTTAAGTCTATTTAAAAGGAGATTTAAAAAGGTAGATTAAAGTATCGCTTTAAAAAAGATGTCGGTCCCTTACTTTAAAAGCGATACAACTCAAAAAAGTTTTCCAGAAAAATAACTATTTATATTTTTTCAATTTGATAAACACATTGAAAAAAATCTTATCCCATTAATTGGAATTCTTGTAGATCAGAAAAGTCAGAAAAATACAAATTTATAGTTAAATCTATCAAAGATTCTAATCGAAATAACTAGAAATTCAGTTACGACAACCAGAATTCTGATTCATATGATCAGAATTCGTATTTCTTGCAATCATAATATCTTACTCAGTGAAATTACTGACTGATTAAATAATATTGACAAAAAAAATATATTCTTAACGCTACTTAAATGAATTTATTTTTTTTAGTTGACGTTTTGACGATTTTTTATGAAGTCAGTTTACTTTTGATGATTGATAAAATAAAATGTTTACGTAATTTATTTATAGTATCATAACTCGAAAATTGTTTTTTGTATTGTGCTATTTTTTAAGTAGATGAGGCAACGATGCGTGGAAATTTTCATGATAATAATAATTTTGACGTTTTAATATTTGATAACAGCAACAATAATTTTGACAGAAATGGAAACGCGATGATGTAATTCATGTAACAACATAACTTTCTTCGCTTTTCAAATGTAATTTTAATGCGTTGCTGCAATAAGAATTTGTCCAGCCGAAAACTTGTACATGCTTTTTAATTACAGAATTATTTCATAAAAACCGTTACATGCTATTGTGGTGGATAAACCGGAGTAGCGTATAATGAAGATATATCGAACTGCTTTTACTTGTTAAAATATATGTAACAAAATTATGGGAACGTCGGGATATTTGGTAAATAGTCGTATATTTTGCATGCAAACATTGCTATGCAACATGTACATGTAACATTTACAGTCCCTTTTCTATTTACAGAAGTAAATATTTACGTACCTTTGAATACACCCTGACAGAATAAAAGTACAATATTTCCCATCTAACAAACAAGTACAAAAGTCTACTATGCAAATATGCTTTAATATTGCATTTAATTCTGTATGAGTGTGTTGTACGAGACAATTACATAATGTTAATGTAATCCGCTTAATCGACGTGTGTATCATTGTTACAACTTCAAACGCGTTTTCTCTCTATTATCTAGAGCGAGGGGTAACTTCATTAATTTTCGAATTGAATTTTATGCCGCTCGCGTTTTGTTGGTCCTCGCGTATGGTCATATGCAAAATACACGGATACTAATTAATCGCTTTGTAGAATTAATTATAATCGAGGCCGCTTGTCGTATCGTTTAGTTGAGCTTTCGAATGATGGCTTCCGCTTTAATTCTTCGGTTCGGCTTCCAACCCCAATCGTTGACTCATTCTTAGGGCGTCATTATCGAGTGTTAGCCTCGCCTGCTTGTCGATGAAATCTCATCTTACGTCTCGATCAATTCTATTATTGTTCGCCTCGTCATTCGTCTACCATTTCTCCATGATGTCGTTGGTTAGAGTTTTCTTACTTTTCTGGTATCTAACTCAACATTTACGTCAATGTTCCGTTGCGCTTGGCAAAATTATCTAACTCTTTCTGCCTTCTCAATCGACACGTCATAAAGAGCTTTAAAGAAATGGAAACTCATATATCTCGAAATTATGAAATTATTTCGTATTTCAGTTTCCGACAATTGCTCCTGTACTGAGTAAATATTACGAATTAATAATTATCAATGTGAATTTATTGCATTTTGCGAGACAAACGAATAAAATTTTGGAATTTACTTATCGTTGACGGCGTGAGAGCAAGGGAGAATTCAAAGGACGTTCTAATTTCCTGCTTCATTTTGTCCATCCAATCGATGGAATTAATCCGATGTTCCGTGTTTCATTCAAAACTTACTCGTATTCTCTATAATACGCTCGCATCGAACGTTGTTTCAAAATTTATGGATTATAATTTCACCGGCTTTAAGAACTGCATTTAATTCTGTTAAATATTTACGTGTGCTTGTCGAACGTGATTTTGAAGCTTTGGTATTATCAATCACGAAAATTTAACCATCAACGTCGAAAATAAAAAAATATTAATTAAAGATTCTACAATATTCATGCCATGCTTTCTGTATATTTCATTATTATATTATTTATTGCTAACTTATAATTTTATTTTTATGAATAAAATTTATGTTTATCCGTTCTGTGTTCTGTAAATAATATGTTTCCTTTTTCAAATATTATTTAATGAATTTCATCATGTTATATTCATTATTTTAAAAAGAGTAAAGTCATAAACATCTAAATTATATATATTAGACCATTAATCTTTTATATGCCATGCAATTGCAACTTCTGTGTGATCAATCTAGTAGTGAAGTTTGTATGTATACCAACAGTAGTGTAACTTGTAGTAGTGTTTTTCAAAATTTCCTTAACGTAATGCATGCGTATGAAATCAGTACCTAGTAAAAAATTTTTCATACATGAGTACATATAAATATATATATATAAACATACATAAATATGTATAAATACTCATAATTATATATAATTATATATAATTATATATAAAACACATCCATACATTCGTTCGTACATTCTTCTTTTTTTTTTGTAAAATTATTTTTTAGTTTAATAAAAATAATAATAATGAGAAAACATAAAAAATAATTAAAGGGATCATTTTCACAGTACTTGTTTTAGAAAATATCCAATTTGGAAAAACGTAAAAAAATTGCTCATACATAATTATGTATAATTTTATGTGTAATTATACATATATGAGTAATTTTTTATATTTTTCTAAACGTGATTTTTTCGGAAACACTGCGAAAATTATTCTTTTAATTATTTTTAATGTTTTCTCATTATTATTTTTATTATACTAAAAAATAATTTTACAAAAGAAAGAAGGATATATGAACATGTATGGACACATTTTATATAATTATATATGTTTATGAATATTTATACATGTATATTCGTGCATGAAAAATTGTTTACCAGGATACAGGCTTTTGGGAGCTATGTATTTGAGGAAAGTTAGTAATCTAGTATAAAAGTGTGTAAGTAAAATACATTTTTAATACAATTACTATGGTTGTATTATAAAAAATGGTTATACATGTATATTATGAAGAAATAATTGTGTTGTTTTATTATTAAATGTCTTTAATAATTTAAATTATTAAATGATTATATACATATAAAACATTATTATATAAAAATTTGTTAATATATTAATTATTAATACATATATATTAAAACGGTTAATCATGCATATAGCGTATTGTTTTTGTATCATAAAGGACGCAATTGAAACTCTTATTAATTCGGTGTTGGTTTTCAGAATTTTCTTTAATATTACATATCGTATTTCGCCGCATTATAATCTCCGCTATTAAAGTATATTATCTTTCTAAAGTGCATTTTTTTTTTCAGGTGAGTGTACGAAATTATAGCAGAGCCGATGTTATACGGAAACTTATAAGTCGTAAGTAATAATGGATCGCAATTTGGGATATGGAAATGCTGTTAAGATGAATGAGAAATAATAAGGCGTAATAGGAAAGTAGCGGCCCTAATAAGGTTAATGCTTTCCTTAAGTGATGGAGGTTGACTCGTCCCTCCCCCCCGTCGCCGAGAGGAGATGCTGTATTCTGAAGTTAGTACTTCAATACTTTAGCAATTTAAATTTACTATCGGAGATAATTATATCGTATTCGCTTTATAATAATATCGGAAATTATATATTTTTATTACACTAGTTTATGTATAATATTCTTTTAATAATTTATAGAAAGCTCATATAAACGAGTATTTTAAGTAAATCTCCCTTTCACTTGAATTTCTTTTTTTATAATGTCAAATTCTTTTGTTTAGTTTTACACAATGTAATACAATAATAATGTAAAAACGAACAAAAATTAATAATTAAAAAAAATTACTGAAAAAGTCGGAACGCTTGGACGCAATTATTTTTCGTTGAAGTGCAAGGTCTTAAAGTTTGGCGTGGAAGGATCGTATATACTGAAAATGAACGAACGCTGACCCACATAAATTTTCGGTTACTACGTCGTGTCCTACGAAAAAATGCGCTGATTTTGCGTCTCGCCATTCTACCCTTCGAGGAGCCAAAACAAATGCATAGACCACGGAAAGTTCCGGCACCAAATGGAAATCGCGACCGGAAGTGGTTATGCAATATTAATGACTTGTATAATACTTACGTGGAGTGCTTCTGTATAATTCGCTCATTTCGTATACTCACTTTAATTACAATCGATTTATTTATATGTATACAAAAACAACTCTAATTATTTGTAACGTTTACTTCGTCAATTTGTTACAAACTAAAAAATAATTGTAAATGAAAAGTTTTATTTTGCTATCGCGCGATAGAACATTGGTCACTAATTCATAAGAAAAATTCGCGAAATACTCTTTCCTCCTCCTCCTTCTCCCCCACATTCGTGATTTTTTGTTGTCAAACTTTGCGAGAAATTTTAATATCGTAGGTCTCGCACAATGTAATCTGAAACTCTTAACGAGACGGTATACCAAATGGGCGACGAATGTACGTGCATTTTCAAAGTGAGCCATTAAGTTGCCACGAAAGTTTCTTGAGTTTGAATTAAAATTTTATTCTCTGAATCAGGATGATTAGATACTGGAGAATTATGTGTGCACATCAATCATTTTGCTGGTAGACGAAACTTGGAGAATATTTTTATTTTTTATTTATATTTCTCAATTTATCGATATTATCTTATTTTTTTTTTACGTACATTTTCCTTAATGTTTTTTCACATAGTGTGGAGAAATTATCGCCATAGACGTACTTATCTTTTTTAAATATAAATATTTCTTACATATTTGCATGAGAATAATGTCTGGTTAGATTAACTAGTATTTTGGTTAAAAATTCACAAATCAGAATTTTCTGATTAAATCTATTAAAATTCTGATTGATATAATCAGAATCTTCTGATTTGTCTGGTTTTAACCAAACATTTTTTTCAAGTGAAAAATATGTTTGCAACAGTCACAGTTGGTTTAAACGACTGTAATGTGCATGCAGCCTTTACCTTTTGTCTTTTTCACATCATTAACTGAACATCGCGTGTCTCTCATCGTCAGTAGAATATACAAGAAACACAAGTACAGAACGCATATTTTCTGGAAACTATTGGGAAGAATTCAAGTTTATAAAAGAAACGATTAGTGACTTGAAAGATTCGGAATATGCACGATTGTGCTATAAATTTTATTTCTAAGAAAAGTGGATTTATTTTATAATTAAAATAAAAAGCATATAGAAAATTTCTTAAACTTTTCTTTAAACTTGTTTAAAGAAATTTGTAAAATTAAAAGATAAATATTTTTAATAATTATAATTATTTTTATATTGTAATTTTTTGGTCAATTCGATAAAATGAGTGTATATTGCTGCTTTTTATTTTATAAAATAAATTCATTTTTTAGTAACAGAATTTATGACAGTAGCTATATTCACCCTCTCCACAAGGAAGTGACACAAGTCAAAAATATAAAATTTGAACGAGAAAAGTGAAACACGTTTTTTTAAATTATTTATTTAGTTATTTATTTGTATTATATATAAGTGAATTAGAACTAATCACAAATTGCTTCAAGTTTTAAGTCCAGAAATAATGTAGATATTAATGTGTTCCTGTGTTATGTTAGATCAACAAAATTGTGTGAAAAACTGAACAATTCCTCTAATTGTAAGTTGGAGAATGTAAATATTTTTTATTAACTATTATTTAATTATAATATATACATTAGACTGACAAGAAAAAAAATACTTTCTTTTAATTGGTCACTCAGCTCAAAAGCTTCCATTTCATGCTAAAAGAACACCTCTAAATTTTTATTAAATTTGTCGCTAGTGAAGGAATCATAAACGAAAAAATAACGGAGACGTTTACTAATGTCAATTAAATTCACAAGCCTTAACTTTAAGGATTAATTAAGGAATGTGGTACACGTTATCTACAAAAGAATAGAAAAAATATTTTTGAAGTTATTTTCTCAGATTGCGTTTAAGGACACTAGCGGCATTCGTCAACTTCTAAATTTTTTAATGCAGTTAATCCACGTTATAATACGACGGCTTGTCTGCGTTGCTTCCTCTAATTAGTGATTCATTTTCGGTGTACAACGTTGTTTGCGTTAACTACGTTCGAGGCGTGCGAGATTATGGTCGGTCAGTGGACGGGGGACTAAGCGGAAACAATGGAAAGACTCGAGGAGCAGTTAAATAATAAACTCCTCTACACACTTCCTCTCTTTTTAGACTTCCGTTTATACACGAGAACAATATGCTCCAAGAGAGAAGTCAGCAGCGACAAGAGATTTGGAATAGTGATTTAAGCGCCGGGAGATAAGCATATCCTATTAATTGTCTCAAAAGGAATCTTGATTAAAGACCTCATTCATTTCCTTGCTGTTTTATATCTGTGCTTACACGTGCAACCTGAGTGCGGACATTCCTTGGTTCTTTCTCTGAGATGATCCTGGCTGCTTCTCGGAGACAAGGCAACCATTGGTGGAATTCCTGGAGAAACAAGCGAAAAATTTATTGGCAATTTATTTACTTTTTAGCAGAAGATCGTAAATACATTCTAAAAACGCAGTCTTTTTTTATAAGGTAGAGAATCAGAAAAAAGTGTATTAACAAATGTATGAATGCAATCTTGAATTTGTTAAAGAAACGTGAAGATTAATGAAGTTCTTCAGTCTTTCACTTTCCTTTAATATAAGAATTTGATCAAATTCTGAAAATATATTGATAATTAACATGCACTATTCTCTCTCTCTCTCTCTCTCTCTCTCCTCGAGTTTTTTCAATCTTTTTGATTGTATTTAACAATTTTAGTTTAATTTTATGAGAAAGAGAGTTTTACATAATTAAATTCCAAACAACATAATAATTTTTTAAAATTATAAATTGTATTAAGGAAAGGTTTAAAGAGCATTTTGAAATTTAAAAAAAAAATGAAATTTTACCTTTTTCGTATAAGAGTATAAAATATTTATAAATTATTCTATTTAGATTAAGCATTGCGCGACATAATCTTAATCCCAACAACACCAACTAAAAGTAATATAACATCATTGTTACAATTTCACATTTATCAATAATTCAATATAAATATCAAGTAACATGCATGTCACATTGTTGCGTGTGAAATTATAACATTACCGTTTATTAGAAATTGATCAATTGACATTACAGAAAATAAATCAGCATTTTCTCTACGACACTTCCAATTATAATACATTTTTTTCTTATTGCTTAAAATTTTATTTATTACTCATTATTTGAAAGAGCAGTAACCAAAAACTCCTGTGATAAAAGATATGAAAAGTCGCGTAACTTTTCTCTATCCTTTTAAAAGCTGGAGAACCTCCTTAATTAAACATTTTGTCATTTCATAAATTCTGTAAAAGTTCCATCGGCGAACAACGGAAAAATTGTTAGTGCGGCCGTTACTCCGGGGATGCCTTCAATCATGTTCAGCGTTGCGGTACAATCATGACGTGAAAAGCCTCGCAGCAACAGTTCATCACGGTATTGGAAAAAGAGTAACTGGAATATACAATGTCAGCATATCGCGAATGCTTCATCGCGGAATTACACGCGGTACTAATAAATGTTGTAAAAACGGCCAGTTTTACCGCCACTTTTACTACCTCCCAAAAATTTCCCAACGCTAATTCGTTTTTACCAGTATATTTCGACTAATTTACACGATAATTATCTGTTTACCGCGGAAAAACGCGCGGTGTAACGCGCGAGAGCCGCTCTCGAATGCATTTTTTCCTCTTTAAGCGCGAGCTCCCGCGGTAATAAATACATTGAAAACCAACGATAACGGGGTATATCGGCGTACAAATTGACACTTTCGCGTAACGACCGCGTGTACGTTGCATCACGTCACGTCGCGGCCGATTTTTCGCGGGTTTTTCATAACGACCATTAAATTGCATTACTGAGTAAAATATCATTTCTCCACGGCAGAAATTTCGAGATTAAAGCAGAGCATTCCGCGGCTCAGAAATTAGATTCTCTCTCACGGCGATTGTTTCCCGCAGGCCGTTACGTACAGCCGAGATATTATCTCCGCCCCTAAACTCCCCATTCGCGTGGTGACTCTCGAGTACCGCAATAATGCACTTCTCGTTCCGCGCACTCTAAAATTGCTGTCTGCAATGATCGCGCCAAGAATGACTTTTTAACGTCATTTCGCGAGATATTTTATTAACGTATGACGTAAGACGCGCGCTACACCGGAGTGGAAACTAACAATACAAGGAATGCCCGGCGGTCCCATAACGCATCTTCGTAACAACGTTACTGCGGAGATAACAAAATAATTCTCTCGAAAGCAGTCCATTCTCATCTCTTTACGATTTCTAATAAATCTCATTCAAGCAAGCTTTCGAAAAAAGAAGCCGGAATTACTATTGCCACGAAGTCGTTTCGGTCTGTGTCTGTCACTTTCATTATCTGTGTATACGCGTCCAATACCTGCATATGTGCCTCTACATGTATCGTACATTTTACATTGTGTAATAATGACCACGTAAAAATAATATGGATCTCACGGGATAGTCCGCCGCGCAGCAATAAAACATCGCTGCATTAGGGTTGCGAGCGAGGTGTAAACTCCTCGTTCGAACGGCCCGCGCGTGGAAAATGGCCTGTAGGACCTCGTCGAGGGATTTCAAGGGGGTGGCGAAGAATCGACGGTGAAGGGAGTTGGGAGGGGAAATGTCGGCAATGACGGTGGTTTCGAACGGACGTTGAAGAAGGGGGTGCGGAGGTTAATGGGCGTACATAACGAGGGCCTACATTATGCAAATAGCCGTGGATGGCCACCAGCCGTCGACTTATATCTTATCACTTTGACTGCCTGGTCATTCATATGAATATCGCACCCTCGAGAGCGAGAGAAAGAGCGTGCATCGAGCTTAGCATTAGGGATGGTTTTAGGAGTTATGTGAAACAGGGGAGAAACGGTCCTAATCCTATTTTCTTCGGCATCCTGAGAAAAAAATTTGTTCGATATTTGTAATTGTAATTGCATTAAAATAATTATAAAGCTCCATTTTTATAAATATCTACTGTTACTTATAATGTTAATAGTGATAATTATATTTACAGTGTATGTATGTATAACAAGATATACTTGGCACTGAAAATAAATTTAGTCATGTTTTATGTGAAATTTAAATATATATATTTTTTAAATAGAATTATGTAAAACGATAAATACACTAGTGTATTCGCACTTACTAATATTATAGCAGTAATAACTATAAAAATGGCCCTCTTAATTATTGTTACTATATGTAATTATATAGTCACAAATACTAAACACTTTTCTCTCCGCAGGCGGATCGAGAGTTGTTTCGCGCGATCTATGCTAACAAAACAATTTTACACGCATTCGACAGCGAACGTGTGCAAAACTTTATGTGGAAATGAAAAAAGGGTAACGCTCACGAGTCATCGTTCTATGGAATTTAGATTCGACTGGTAGAATCTGCCTTATCACGAATACCTCGCGGATAGCAGCGGGGACGTTCATGTTTAGTCAATATTCGGCGACGTTCTGGACAAAGCGAACACGCAGTAAGTTACTGCACAAACGTGACGAAATTTGAGTTTGCGTGTGATTTCGTGAGGGCAAACTAGGGTCCGGGCTATCTTGCATACTTTGATGCAGGGTGGTAAGCGCAGATTGTTTGACCAAGGGCCGATATTTCTGCATGCAACACTAACTTCAATGGTGTATCGCATCGACACAGCGATATTCACCAGCGTTAAATTACACGTGTACACGCGACAAAGAACATAGTCCGAACTACGTTGGATTGTTCCAACTTCCCCCAATCCCCTCGAAGATTGCGAAACCGTGCGGTTTAAGTACACGCGCATCAAGATTTCGCGATTCTTGTATCATTTCAACATACCCATTTCACATATTACAGGACGACTATAGTACAATCGTGTGCGCCTCGATATTATTATTATTTTGCTTTAAACAATCAGATTACGGTCTTTAACAATACGTAAACTAGGGCGCACATGTGCATGCGGTGTGTGCAAATAATTGCACCTTCATGTGAAGTCGGTATACGAGTGAAAAGGGTTTAAATATGGTTATTAATGGAAAGGGAAGGAATAAGGTATACACGCGTTGCGTGCTTCTGTTTCTGCTTCTGAGGCGAGCCCCGCAAAGACGTGACGACATATTCAAAGTGGAAACAACAAAGACGTTAACAGTTTTTTCTTATCTTCGTTGGAAGTACCGAACCCTCTCTAGAAACATGTTTTTAACACAATTGGAAAATTGTGTTAAAAACACGTTTCACATCGTGCTTCAAATGGTCAAGTTTTATGTTAATATAACACAAAATTAATATGTTAAAATAAATGGAATATAAAAATTAATTTGACACAATTTAGAGAACAAATTTTGTGGAAATATATTTCTTTAGTAAAATTGACATTTGTAACATGTTTAACACGTACATTCATCTTTTATTAATTTATCTTACGTGTCAAAACATTATTTTTATGTTTTTTTGTTTATTTAATCATAAATTATCGTATTTTAATATTAAGAAGTGTTAAATATCAATTTAACGCAAAATATTCAAGAAACGTAATCACATTATTAAATTTTAACACTCGGTATGTAAAAAAATTCAACATAAAAGTTTTAGCAACGATAGGTTTTAACACACGTTTTCCGCTGTGAAAGATTAACGCCGGCGACGTTATGTGTTGCAATATCCGATATCACGATTCGATACCGATCGGCGCGACTACCTGTGTTCTATTGTATTTCGAAACGCTTTTATCCCTCGACGTTTAATCCCCTCACGGGCCAACGGGGGTTAACACCTCATTTATATCAACCGGATCCGCGCGATACTCGCACACCTTACACGCGGATCGCGCTTTGTCACGGCACGCAAGCAACGGACGCGAATCCGTCGTCCTTATCGTCCTCGCGATTCCCCGCGAATGATAGCCGCCGGCTGCGACGAATTACCTTCGAAACGCTGATATTAAGTCTCATAAAGCTCGCGACCACTTCGAAGAAAGCTCAAGTCTCGATTTTTTATCATCGCGAGCGCGAGTCATTATTTTGAATTTGTTTGGTTTGTGTAGCGAACAAAGAGAAGGAGCATGTGCGATTTTACATCAGATGCGCGAAGCTAATAAGTTCCATATAATTTATGATAAAAGTTTATAAGGTTCTTATAATACATTAGTAAACACAACTTTAGTCATAAAGTTATTGCATTTTCTTGGAAAAGATGATAATAAAAGCTAAAGAAGAGCTAATAAAGTATTAATATTTTTATAAAAATAAATATTATTTTTAATAAAAATGGTTACTTTATACTTAATGTTAAGGCTGTAGAATTAGTTGATATAGTCTTATAACCAGAGATATGTCATCAAGGTTTTGATCTGATTGGCTTTCTAAATAGTATTATGATCTTATTAATTTTTATAACAGGCAACAAATGGCACGTAATTTAAACAGCCAATCTATATTGAAAAATGATAACCGCAAACTATCGGTTATCATTTTTCAATATGGATATTGATTCAAACTAACTTAACCTCAATATCTCATCTCTAAGATACTAAGGAAAGATACGTCTGTTATAACATCACTTTTCATCACAACTCTGACGTAACATTTAAATATGAAATCGAGTAAAGTAAGATATATATATATATATATATATATATCGAAATATCTTGCAGGAAAGTAAATGCGGATAAAACAATGTACCGGTAACGACGACAATGACTCGTGATCTAAGTTGTAAAGTATATTCTACGACATGAAACGTTGCGTAATAAGCGCCGCGTGATACGCTTTACTAATTTTATAGAACGAAGTATATCGCGGGGGAAAATTCTGATACGCGAGTGCGCTCGTTATTATTCATCTTAATTGAAACACGAATTAAATTCAACATCTTCACGCGCGGATCCGTTTTCATCATAAATTTAAAGTGAAGTTTAGTAGGTAATATCCTCCTCTCTCACTTGGTTGGTTGACCTGGCGGAAGTTTGACGAGTCCAAAGTGTGCGTGAGGAGCGAGCGTATCTACCTTTAGTCCAGATTATTCTGGATACAGCAAACTGAATTTTCAAGGGAGGAAACCACCTGTTAAAACTCGTTACCTCGCACGAGGTCGGAAGAGGAGGTACCTATCTGGTTTCAAACTGCAAAAAGGAAGTGCAGTTGGATTTCCTCGCGAAATCCCGCCCTCACAGGAATACTCGGCGTCTCTTGATAAATTCAATCGCAATGTCTCTTTGACTTACACCGGGATATCTGTCAAGGAGTTAAGATATTATCCCTTTGACCGCGTTTTCCCCAACGTTGGAGAAAAGTCGACCTCGGGCGGAAGGTTAGTGCCGGTTGAACGGCCCCGTTACCGACGTGGCCACCTACGATTATAATGTATTGCAATATGATATTATGCAGCACTCATGAGTATGACAGGGTATTATCCTCACGCAGCGCAAGATTTCCATATTGCAGGTAACGTGGTATTACGCGAAATCGGCCGCATAATTGCGAATTTACCATTAAACATCGTTGACCACCATACTGTGAATATAAACGCGCGTTGCGTCTCAATATTAAGACTTTTCTCAATCAAGCGGGATTAAATTAATATCTGCCGCTTCACGTACGTTAGATTTATTGCGCGATAGAGAGAGAGAGAGAGAGAGAGAGAGAGAGAGAGAGGCGACGAGTGAGTACATACGAAACGATTAGCTACAATGCAAGGGGATATTTTCAGATGTAAAATTGCATTGTTACTTGTATCATCGCTTATATCGATTAATTCTGATTAATCGCATTGAAATTTTAACAGCGGATATTACTGTTCTGTTCTCCCGATCAATAAATCTGCAAAATATTTTCAGTGCATTGCATAATACTATTCAGTTTATATTAATAGTAATAATTATTCGAATAATATTATTAATAATTTAATACGCAAACCAGAAATTAACAATGCGTACTCGGATTAGAATATTATATAATGTTACTTTTGACTAATTCATATCTTTAATTTGACCATTTATTCTGATTTGCGTTTCTATTAGCTCCAATCAATGGTATGTTTAATCGCGTCGTTTGTAAATATTATCCGGGTAGAATAGTTAAGAATTCTAATGTGATTTTAATAAGTAAACATTGAAAATGATATTTTTCATAATTATTTGTTATAAATCTAAATAATGAGATGATATTATTATAT
>NW_017305536.1:2366258-2369747 GCF_001594115.1 Trachymyrmex septentrionalis
GTATAACTGTAAATAATGTATTACACACTTAATTAGTAGATTTATAAGAAGTACAAAATTATAGTTTTATAGTGTAACAATGTAACTCATCTCAGCGTAATATCTTATTACTCGAACTCCAACAGTGTGATTAATATATTAAAGATATAATGATATCTTTTTATTTTATTCAACTGATATATCTCCTCGGAATTTCACAAATCACGCTGTTGGCGTCCGAGCGATAAGACATTATACTAAGATACGGCAAAGTTACTTTGTTAAACTATAAGAACGCCAGTGCTTTCGAAATCTCGCTTATCCGCGGCTCGCGATCTTCTTCGCGGATTATAGCGCGCGGTCGCGGTCGACGAATTAAGAATGAGTGCAGGCCTGCAGACGCGGAAAATAAGTTTCTGCATTTCAGATCGTTCGTTCCCGATGTCTTTATTGTCCACCGTTCTTAAGTTATATTACGGCCGTGCCGTAAGTTCGCCAGTTAACAATAAAGCTAAACCTCGGGCGGGCAACTTAACGGCAGGGTCACCGGGATGATTTATCGAACTCCTTCCGTCACCGGGTCGTTAATCTTCCTACGCGCTTTGTAGTCATCAGCGTGCATGAAGATGTGTATTTCGGGCTTGCGGTACGCTACACCCCGTACAAATCGATTTAACGACTTGGCCGAACAAAACGGGACGAAAAAGAATTTAATCCCTGCCGCTCGCGGCAATCGAGAATTATTTCAGTCGCGACATTGCGCCGCGCCGACCGTTCACATTGTGTCTCGCTCGATACGCCTGCATTTTATTTTATCAAGTTTACCGATACTATTTACATCGGACTTCCTATTCTGGAGTTTCATGGTACGTCGGAGGAATAATTTATTTCTACCAATGCACGTAATTACAAATGGTCTGTATAATATTTTGAATTCGTGTAATAATTAATATAGTGCGAATATTAATATTTGATGAAAAACATATAGAATTATGGACTGTAATGCAAATTATACGATTTTAGTGATGTTTAGATCAAAACGGTGGAATCTGTATATATCACAACTATAATCGGTCTAATCGCAAAGTTATTATCTGATATTCGAATTGCAATAATGTGCACAAATGGAAAAAGTCGATATTATAGTGTATGTTACAGCCGCTCGATACACGCAGCTGTTGTTCCACATTCGCTAATTTTTGCTTTTTTTTTTAATGCTTATATTGTTCTATAAATATTTAGGAGTCAAGAAGTCAGAAAGTTTTACACTCGTGTCTTATATGTCGGAAATTTCCTGGTTAGAATCCGATGGACAGATTAAAATGTTAATAACTTTCGAATTAATTGCGAGCCGGAATCGCTATTGGAATTGTTCGTCCCAACGCGAGTATATGAATCCGCGCGGAGTGCACTCTATGAAAATTTTAAAAGCGACGCAGCGAATTATTAATTTCTTACCCGCACTGTGAATATTGTAATGAAAGCCAAATGTGAATTAAAGCCGACCTACGTACGCGCGGTTAGTCGAACTGTTCTATCGCGGTGTCTTTAGTTCCTGGATTTTACGCGAGTGTATTTGTACTTTTTTATTGTATTTCCCCACATATCCCATAATCCTCAGCACGTTTATAGATTCCGAAAGCGTAAATTTAATCCTGTTGCTTTTTTGCAACCGCATGAAATGCCGGCTGCATTAATTAACTTTAATATCGCCTAATTATTTACTTTATCACGCATTGCTCTTAAGCGTCTGTGTTTGTACAGTCATATATTACACTTTTATGAGGACAAATGTACGTTCTACGGAAAGAAAATCGATGTTGTGTCTGTCTCGAACGGATCTCTAAACTATACATCTTCCTAATTGGATATTTGACGAGGATTATGGTTCACTGATTAATTCAACGCAAGAAGATGTCTCACTTCATTGAGTTAAAGATGATGCTATGTCTACTTCGCGAATTAATATAATTAGTATACCTATAGTAATTAATCGATGTTAATGAGATTTAATGCGACAAACCCTAATTATAGATCAGAAGCACGATATCTATTACTATATAATAATATTACTTTATTACACTTATTAACTGATATTTTTTTCTAGTAATTTACGATGCATGCACGAACGCGATGGGATTTTACCAAGTGATTTATAGAATTACCGCGACGACGTCGTAGAGGCGAATAAACTGCTCGGCTCGCGCGTTTCTTTTTGCATGTTGGACGTAATGGCGGGCCTTAATAATTGCGTAAACCTGGTATAATTGGCAACACGATACCTTTACGCGGCAGGAAAGTTTGCGACACTTTATATAAAACACACAAACACAGAAGGTAATTATATTCTAGACTTATTGCCAACCGCCAAGTTTCTCGTGGCCAAGTTTCCACTCTCGCGAAATTTATTTATAAAAGCAGAACGCGATAATCAACATTTTTTATAAGTAACAATAAACTTTAGTCATTATTATGTGCTTTTATTTGATTTTAGTAAATCGTACAACACCATGATGCAATTCAAGGAGTGAATTAATGTGACTCTCTCTCTCTCTCTCTCTCTCTCTCTCTCTCTCTCTCTTTCTCTCTCTTGCAATACTAACTTTAACATGATAATATTTAGGTACTGTGTGCAATTATATTATTAGATTTATAACTGCATTTAATATTAGATATAGACTTAGCCATAAGCACCCTTAAAAATTGACGTAAATGCTTACATGAAAAGTAAATTAAAACCAATTATTGAAAAATAATATTTATTTTTATAAAAATTTTAATATTTTATTACTTCTTTTTTGGTTCTTATTATCATTATAGACAAAACTATGAAATGAAAGAATAAATTGATCGCAATGTTTTATACTTACGGCCAAAACTATATCTGCGGAAAGAATGATTTTTTGCTGAAATATCTAATAATTTCTTTAGATACAAGTCTGAAAATAATTTTATTGGAACAACCAAAATAATTACGAGTATATAACACGCTCAAGTATGATAACAATGCTGTAAAAAGTTTGAACATTCTAGTACTCAGCTAAAGCGTTCTACATGATATAATTATTTTCATCGTGCAACAAAGTTATTTTCAGATTTGTTTTTAGCTTAAAAATTTTAGATATTTAAAAATTTTAGATATTGCAAAATTATTTTTCCTGTGTAATTATCCTATGCTGTGTAATTTTTTTCGGTAATGGTTATTTTTTTCTGTCTATAACGTGTAATGGATTCAACTGTTACTTTTATCGTTACTTCAGTGCGAGTATGTGTGTGTGTGTGTGTGTGGATGTGTGTATTCTCTCTTGCCTTTATATCCTTTCAATAGATCGTATTATTTTGGGTGAAATAAAAATATTTTAAATACAAATTTAAATATTAAAAAATATTTTGCACTTTTTATCTTTAAACTGCGTTTCAATCATCATTATCAATACTAAAAGTTTATAGTATGTGTGTGTGTGTGTGTGTGTGTGTGTGTGTGTGTGTGTGTGTGTGTGTGTGTGTGTG
>NW_017305536.1:2369780-2374132 GCF_001594115.1 Trachymyrmex septentrionalis
TGTGTGTGTGTGTGTGTGTGTGTGTGTGTGTGTGTGTAACGTGGACTATAAATTTTCAGTACTGGCATATATTGAAATGCATTCTTAATAACGATGTTAACATTTTCAAATAATATTTAATAAATATTTTAAATAAAACTTGCCTTTGTGAATATTACAGTTTATATTTCTAAAGATAAGTAATTAAGATTAAAACATTAACATAAAGAATTGGAAGATTTATAAGACAATTTTAATATTGAAAAGTTTATTATATATATAGACTAATTAAAAAATTGTACGTTTTAGTATTGATTATGCGTTTTAGTATATATTATGTGTATGTATACATATAAATATATATACACGTAGTATTGATTAATTAAATAATGTAATTCTTTAATTAATCTAATATCTTACATGCTTGAACGTTAGTGACAACGCTGTAAAAAGTTTTAACATTTTAATAACTTTCTAGTTTAAGCATTTTATATAATTATTTTAATGGTCCAATGAAATTATTTTTACATACGTATCTTGTTAAATTTTTAGATATCTCAGCAAAACTTTTCTGTGTACTTTAGTATTAAAAAGAAGTATATCGAATCATTATTTCCTAAATAACAATAATACGTTATTTCTATAAAGTAATGTTTCTAATCCTAGTGATAACTCTCCTAGTGTTTCACGCTGCGAGATTTGTTTATCAAGTGTCAGTACTTATCGTATGTAGATTCTTTTTATCGGTCAGCAAGGCAGAAACTCATGTAACTCATCGTTATCCTTCATATAATAGTGTAGAATTAGCGGTGCTTGTTTAATTAATTAAATTAGCACGGTGACCGTGGTTATTGAAGGATAATGATAGATTTTCCCTCGGTAAAAGGCCACGAACTGGGTAATTCGTGTGTCGTATTTACTAAATCCGGAGTAGCCGGTCACTCCATCACTTAGCGTATTCTCCCTGTAGAATTTTCCGGACTCCTGAGATCTTTGTTTTCATGCAAAAAGTAAACTTCCCACTGGTCAACGCTGGAAATACGCTCCGAATGTTTCTCGTGTAAGTATACGTGCAATCTAGGTCTTATCGATCTTTTCGTATACGGAAAAAATTGTTTTCTCTCTCTCTCTCTCTCTCTCTCTTTCTTCCGTTTGCCCTTCTCCCTCAAATCTTGGATTGCGTGTTACAGCGGATTCACGTACTGTAACATTTTATTTTTATTAGAAACATGAGGTGGGATTCTTTTCTCTGCGAAGCGGAACGCAGTTTTTAACTAGAGGCAGAGGTAAATTTATTAGGCGAATACTGAGCAAGTGATGAGTGGTGTCGTAGATCAGGATGCTCCACGTCGCTATTAATACAAAGCCGTTCGCCGTTCCTTACGGGATAAGTTACCGTCATCGAGATAACTCTCGTTACGTTGATTCATTACAGCTTTCCCGTTTAACGCCTGGAATCTTAGGGAATTATTTAACTATTCAGCGGGCGATAAATGTAAATTTGAGTAGCTCATTGGCAATAGTCTACTTGAAATTATTTTTTGACAAGAGCAAAGAAACTTGTATAATTTCTTTTATTTGTGCTATCAATCAAATATTTTTTTAATTAAGAAAAATTAAGAGAAATTTATTTATTTATTATTTATTTAGTTAACAAAACATGTATAAAATGGCATGAAAAAAAATTTTTATTTATTAAAACAGCATTCATTTGTCTGATTTGATACTGGAGAAAATTAGATTTTAGCTGATTTTGTAACAAAATGTTTGCTATTTTTAAATATAGTTGATGAATATAACTGTATTTGAAACAGTAGAGATTTGATTTAACTTCCTTTGTATTTTTCTTGCTGCAACAATGGAAAGAATTTTTCTTACAATAGGAACAATTTAACTTTTTTTACTATTAGACACACTTTTTTTCTTACATTTTATAAGGTTATAAAATTGTTTCGGCATATTTTTAACACGTGAGTATTCTTTTTTAACACATCTCTTGTTCACTAAAAAGACCGAGCAAATAAATTATTATGAAAAAAGTGATGAAAAACTAATAATAAGTAATTCAATAAGTGATTCAAAAGACAATTATTGATTAGAGTAAACAAATTTTAGAATCTTGTCTTTTACATAATAAATATAATATTCATTTATAAAATAGAAACGCGATCCATAATAATCGCATAGTACTTCTATAGAGTTCTAAAACGTTCAATTCGTAACCTGAAAGATACAAGGAATCCAGTGGTTTCAGTATTTTATTTTTAGCTGCTTTTGCATATATATAGGTAACTCATTTAGTACACTCTTTTGGGGACGTGCTGAAATAATTATCGGAATAGTTTAATGAGGATATGTTATATTTTACGATGCGCATGGGAACATTCAGAAATGTGAAATATTAAGTTTCCTCGCCAATGTTTTATTTTTATTACTGGACGAATTGAATGTTTGGCGTAGCGTTAGCTTCAACTTTGGCAAGGTTGCGTGTGTATCTTTGATGCTCAGCAGGGCATCAGGTCAGTAACTGTGAATCAATCCTAAGGTAGCTGGCAGCCATTAACTAGCATCGTTTCGCGTTCGTATCTTCTAAAGCAATCTTGCATCGTTTTACAGCGAACTAGCCATATAAGCGTGGTAGTTGGAATTTGTTACTACCCCCTGTGCATTAGCCTCCAATAAAGTGCAACATCATGCTAAAATTTCACCGTTGCTGTGATAGTCAACATTGTCAGCGGGAGATAGCTACCGTGCTGTGCGCGCAGTTGACTTGATTAATTTCACGAAATGCACGGAACAAAAAGAAAATCGACTGTTAATGTCTGAATATTCGGTTAGATAAACGCCACTGTCAAACTATCTCGTCGAAAATAATTAGCGTTATTTCCGCCGATCGTTTGCGTGAGCTCGCTCCGTGGCGGACGTGACGCGGTGGTACTGGGTCGTCGAAAAAAAGAAAAGAAACATTTTTCAACGAAGGACCTGTACGTGCATAGCAGAAACGTGCCGAAAACGCTTACTGGCGCGGATCTAAGCGCACTAACAAAAAAAAAAAAGCGGAGTGGCGAGAAGCCGAGAGAGGGCGGAGAAAGTCCCTAGTCCGGGAGGAGAGAGTCGGCGCTGATAACAAATCAGGCACACCCGTCGTCCAGTTTTTGCCAAATATTAAATATTTTTTTTTCCCGCGGTAATGGTATGCGCCGGAATCGACACGGATACAGTCGCGTGCAGTTCGCAGTCGTGCATAAGGGGGTGGCGGAAAGCGGGGGAGGGTGCACGTCGCGTAACGCGTTTTGAATGCATATGAAGTACGGCGCAACGGTCGAATGGAGAGATTTAAATCAACGGGGCACACGAGCGGCTCTCTCGCCGGCTATATAGATAATGCCGGGACGCGAGTGGTCGCGCTCCATAAATCGCCCGTAAAGAAATTTTACTGCGAGCATGGAAAAAGAACGTTCGGCCGAGATCCATTCCCGCCCCTCTACCACACGCGATTCTTGTCTTTGGAGGAGGAAGTGTCAATTAAAGTCACCGGTGCGTGAATGACCAGCGTGACGCTCGCCGATCTTTCCACTCATTGTTTTGGGGTGAGGCAACGAAATTTAATGCGGGCAATTAGCTATACGGCGCGGTAGCGAATTATGCACAATTCATAAAACTGTAAAATTACCACTACATCTATTCCGCGTGACTTAATCGCAGCGTCGAAACGCGATATCCCTAATTATATTGGCTATTATCCTCCGACAGATTAATTTAAATATTATCGCATCGAGCTACAAGTTCGATGAACGAAATTATGTAATAAAAAAGAATGTATGTTTGCCTCAGTGTCTGCATCTCCCTCTCTCTCTCTCTCTCTCTCTCTCTCTCTCTCTCTCTCTCTCTCTCTCTCTCTCTCTGTACGCAATCCTTCTCCGTTTTCAATTTCTGGAAATCGTCAACAAATAGTTCGCAATGTCCCGCTGGGATAGATTTTAATGAACATCACACTAAACCCGTGCGCGCCTGTGTGCATTCCACGAAAGTACACGCGTGGCACGCATTACGCAACGTCAGCCCATGCACCAGCGTTTCGTGACATGCAATTATTACGAATACTAAAGCCTGTTTTGCACGCCGGCTAATAAATTACGATGTGCCATCCTATCTGACTAGACTCCACGTGCATAGCCATTTCGCGCGAGCACATGTGTGTCATCGAAAAGTGCATTTAACATTGCACGCAGTAATATTATCCGAAGTGAAACGAATAAAATAGATGATAATTAAAGCACAAGTTAACAAGAGGAAATTATAGAATACATATGAGTGTGTGTGTGTGTGTGTGTGTGTGTGTGTGTGTGTGTGTGTGCGCGCGCGCGCGCGCG
>NW_017305536.1:2374232-2382981 GCF_001594115.1 Trachymyrmex septentrionalis
TATATTAGTGCCGGGACTAGAGTGTAGCCAAGAGAAGCATTTGTCTAATGTAAAAAAATATGAAGAGACACAAAAATAATAATAAAAATTTCTGCATATTTTAATTCATTTGTTACTAACGAATTCGTGATTATATTTATTGTTGTTGAGCGTCCGCTGTATATGAAATGAAAATAAAATATATGCATACGTATATAAAGTATATAAATTTTGATAAAATAATTTACAATTTTGCGGCTATTAAAAAAGAGAAAATGAAAAATATATTTTCTATGAATTTTTACGAGAATTAATATTAATTATCTATAGGGTATAACTCCGGTATATACATCTACAAAAATTTAATTTAACAGATATTTACTATGTTTAAGGTAAATAAACTGTAACATAAAAACTTTGTACTATCTATTATCAAAAAAATATTAGGGATCCAAAATACTTATTTTTCATGTAAAAAAAACTTTTTAAAACTCTTTTTACCGTATATTATATAGAGATAGAGTATTCATACGGTTATACTTATAAATGGGATGTGCGGCTCATGAAGAATTTACAATTAATGCTTAGAAATATTGTATGACGTAAAATAACACAATAATTTACAAGATGTGCTTATAAAGTTTTATTAAAGAATATGAATCATAAATATGTGTACAAAGTATAATAATTCTAATCTTTTGCACATATTGCAAGTGTTATGATATGAAGTATATGTTTTATGTCATGCATTAATTCAATTTATTGCATTTAAAAGAATGCTCGAGCAACGTCAATTACAGTACACCCACGAATTACAGCACAACCAAAATCTTCAAATTGGTTTTACGGATTGCAAAATATAAGCATTCAGTGGACCTTGAATTATTTGAGCAAAAACTGTACTGACTTTCTAAAATCAAAATTAAAAACCCAGAAAAAATATATTAGCTTGAACGTATTTCATGTGAAAAGATTTAGAATGATAAGCCGAGCAATAATTATGTCTTTAATAGGTGTTTGATCTTGTAAGAGATGACACTGTAATATATTAGATAAGGATACTGTAATATATTATATTAGATAGGATTTGAGACAGAATGTAAGAATTTAGAGTTAAAAAGTTTATATTATCGACATCGATCAAGTTTGGTCGAAAAATATGTACTAATAAAATATTAATTTTTTCATCTTACACTTTTATACGTAGAATAATGAGAACATTCAATTTATATTTAAACATATATGATTCCATAAGAAAAGTGCGATTATATCGCTGCATTATTAAAAAAATTACGTAATTACGTAATGGTTGATTAGTTTAAGCAATAAAAGCCTTTTTTTATTATTATTATTTTTTTATTTTGAATTAAGAAAGATCTTACTGTTAATTCAGTTATTAGAATTATTCTGTACATGTTACACACACGGATACATGGCACACACACACACACGTGTACTTAAAATAATTTTTATTTTAAATAATTATACGCTATTTCTACACTGTTCTAATAATATAAATGGAAGAATACATATTTTTTCTTGTTAGTGATTATTTCGATAACGAGAAAACTTTCTCTGCTCTCTGGCGAAGAAGTCCTTACAAGATGAATGTTTCCGCTATTCCTTTTCAATAATTTAGCTCCTTTATCTTTATCAAGTAACTTTCATTACACGAGGTTTTCTTTAAAATTCGTGCAGCTTGTTAAGATCCACCGAGCAACTGGCCGCGGCAGACGAATTAAATATCAGAAACGCAATTTAATTTAATTTTGACAATTATTTTAGTAATTGCACTTAATGTATCGCAATAGTGTAATCCATCGTCGATAATTGGGGACGCAACATAAGGCGTAGATATAAATTAAATAGAAATGTCGGATGCACTCAAAGATTGACTGGATGCACGTCTAGTTATGCGCCTCTCGAGTTGCACGCTCCGCTTCTTTCCACGATCTCCATTCTGTGCACTATCTTCCACCCTACGTTCCGTTTCGATGGCATTCGTGATGCTGTTGTCGTTTATGTATTCGTTCAGCATGCGTTCTTACGAATTGCGCCCGCGCAAAATTTAGACCATTCTAAAAAACTGCATAAAATGGATCTTGTACTAGTTGTATCATCAATAAGAAGCAACTGCACATTGCATTGGACAACTGCAATAAAAAACGCAAATTTATTAGCCCCAAATAAATAACTTATTTTATAGTTAGATTACTTTCTTATAAAGATTCACGTTTTTAAAATAAGCACTACATAGTAGTACAAGTTCGTCTTTGCTATGTCATGTGACTCGATTTTGATCAGATAATCTTCGTGGGTACATCATAATTCGAGAAACGCGCGCGCACTCTCATCTTCATAGCATTATCACGCCACGTACGACTCTCTGCGCGGATATCTCTCATGACGTCAAACCCATTTCATATTTGTTCATCGTCTATTTCTGCAGCACACTGTTTCGCAAAATTAGAGTGACCTAGATAAGTATCAGAATATCGTAATATACTGAAATACGTGCTACTGTTCTACAAATTCTTGAAATTGGTCGATACACACGAAAGGACATTCAGATTGGCTGTTGATCTTAAATGAAACTTATCAAGTGCAAAAATAATTTTGCATTCTTTTTTGCACATTGGCTTTTGAATAGCTCGGCGTTTTTCAATATTTTTAAATTTACGGCACATTAAACAATGAGGTATTTCATGAGATGGGCAAGCTTCAGAGTTCAGCATAAATCCCTTTATCAAATACACGCTAACACGACATTCAGAAATAAAAAGTAAAGTTGTAAATAAATTTTTTAGTTTTTACTTGTCGTTTTAAAAGTAATTTTATTGCAATAATAAATATTATTTTAATTAAAATGTGAGAGTAAGCACTCTATATAATTTTCACAGTTTTTAAGACATTTTTTTCACGCCTCGTTATTTTTATCTATTTCAATATGAAAAATATAATCATGATTAAATTGACAAAATATATATATTTGGTTAAATTTTGTGATGGAAGTACATAAATAGAATTTTTTATTGTAATCAAATATATATATTTCAAATAATATATTTTGCAATTATACGCAATCAGAACTTTTAGTTCTGTAATTTAAGAAGTCAGTATATATTTCTTAAACGAAGCGTTTGTCAGCATTACCAGTGTAAATGTTTTGCGATTCTAAATTCATATTTTACATTTGATGATTTAACTCAGAAACACACTCTGTATATGTATTTTACGTTAATTCAATAAAATTTTTCGTTCTTTTAATCTTTTTTAAATTATTCGCGGCACACTTGGAGACCTTTTACATACAGTAAAAGCTGCGGCAAATCGGTTGAAAAATCCTGGAATATAGAGGGATCTTTAAACTAGAATTATCGAAAACTCGGAATTGCTTTGCACTATATATAGGTACGCGGACGTTCGGGGCAAATGGAGATCATACGTCACGCATTCGGGCGCAGAGCCCATCAGCGGGAACGCACGTTTTACGCCGCACCATTCGCAATTTTTGTGCCCCGTGATCCATGTCCAACCGTAGTTGCGCAGCGGTGGCCGCGCCATTCCTGCGACTACCAATTCATTGTTGCGCTCGTTTCGAGTCGATGTTCGTAAATCGCACTTGCTATAATTCAGAATTGGAAAACCGGGATGATGCCGCACGAGGAATAGACGGGCCAATCTCGAACCGTGCGTCAATCAGTGAACGTCGAAAACAACAAATGAGGCGACACTCGAAATGTGTAAGGCCGTGTGTTAAGCCTGTATAAGGCTACCAAACACCATGCAACAATTCGATGTATGACTATAGACATCCAAACGACGATTAAAAATACTATTTGAGTACTCCAAAGTATCATTTTATCTTTGTTTAGCATTGATTGATTATATTTTTATATTTATTTATATTTTAGATCTTACGTCCGGTGACATATATAAACGAGATTTTTATACTTAATTCGGATGTCTAAAAGATGTCAAATCGTTATCTGGATACTCATAGAAAAAAAGATTTCTTTTAATTTAATAAATTTTATTGTATCCGAATCAATTTGTTATTTGGAATGATCCAAACAAACCAATGTTTGAATCAATAAGTGCGATTGTTTGAATTTGAAACAATGTATATCTTTGTCTTAAATATATTATTTGTTTGAACAGATAATGTCTATCTTCGGTATTTGCGTGATCAAACTGTGCGGCACAAACATAATTGATATAGCACATAGCACTGCTCGTTTAATCCTGTTGTTAGACGTATAAGCTATTGTTCCCATACAATGTTATTTCTGTCAAGCAATAGAAGTTTCTCGTATGAAACAACAAAATTTTTATTCAAACAAATAATATTTCGTACAAGCATAGGTATGTTGTTTCAATGAAACAAATTTTAGTCAAATAAATTGGAATGCTAAATTCAAAGAGATCTTTTTCTCTGTGTGGATATTAAAGATTGCAAGTTAAAAATTAGAATTCAATTAATCAATCAGATAATTTTAAATTTTTATCCGTGTTTCATTTTAATTAAAAAATGATTAAATTCTAAGATTAAATCTCTCTTCAATTTGTAATCCTGAATTCTTCAATGCGTAGTTTGATATGAGTTTTACAGCGATGGCCAACACACAGATTCTGACATCGCGGAACTTTGAGCGCGAACTTCTTTATTTGCATGCACCGGCATGCAGAAATGTTTGACGAACATCTAGCTGACGGTTAATCTGATTGCCGGGCTGCCAGACGTTACTCGCGTGCCTTTCGATCTCTCTCGAAACGTTTCGAGCAAAATATCTCTGCAGCTTACTCGAAGGCGAACAGACGCGATGGGTTACTCTTTACCGGACCATTTGGAGCTATCGATAAATAGTCCGTTTCAAATTAAAACCTAGTTTAATCAGTGGGAAGCACAACTTTCGTACGACTTTCCTATATGTTCTGCATCCTGTCGTTTATTTTACGTACGTCGATTGTCAGTTACCGAGCTGACTCATCCGATCGGAACGAATCTAGCCGCGATCGGAATCAATAAGCCGTGCGTTAATCATGCCGGCGAAACGACACTCTGCGGAGTGTCGAAAATAGTATAGCGGGACGCGTTGCGAACGGGTATTAGGCCAGGAAATCGAAAGGGGGGATTTGTAGCCAGTTATTGTGTTACATCCGACGTTCGCGCGGTTGACACCGCGACCGGGATTGTGTCCCTTCTGTTTTCCAGTCCTGACGGCGCGCGGCGATTCGACCGCGACCGAGAACGGCCGCGCGTCCGTTCAATTATGCCGATGAATTCGATCACGGGACCATCCTGTAAAGTGATCGAATGATATGACTAACGACAGATAATTATAGGCATTGAACGTTACAGCTGGACAACGGGATTAGTTGAGCAACGGGATTTGTTTGTTATCGAGGTCCAAAAGCAGCATGATTGATTATAATCTTATCATTTGGATCGAATGACAGTTTAGTCGTATCATATTAGTGAAGAAACAACGAGATAGCATTTGTACTTTATTCGAATTCAATTCCTGCGTCATTATTGACAGTTTTGTTCTTAACAATTACTCTTCCCACGACGAATATCTAATCATTATGACGATTAATGTTCGTTAAATTACTATCAATATGGATTAACTTTAATTTCATTATCAGTTTAACTTATTTCTCGTCTTTTTCTAGTTTTAATTAAAAAAGAGTACACGGAAAACGTTTCGTCAGGACTGGAACGATTTTGCTAAAGTATTAAAAAATTTAGCTAAATATAGGTCTAAAAATAATTTTGTTGAAACATTAAAATAATTATGTAGCATGTTTAAGTTGATGATATAGTGCTGCAAAAAAATTTTTTTTAATTAAATCATACTGAGTTTATACATATTTATATATATAATTTATCATATATTTATTATATATTTATTGTGCCGTTTATTAAAAATGGAAAGGGAAAAGACTGATGAGAAATAAGAATGCAGGATCTCTTTATATACAATATTTCGGATTATAGAGATTTTTATCTCCTCAAACTTTACGTTATAGAGGTAAATTTTGAAATAAATTTAAGTTGTAAAAGTAAAATTAGGTTTAAATAGTGAACTCATAAATTCGAGTTAATCTCTTTTTTTTCAAGAGGTTTTCTTTAAAAAAATAAATAAAAATTCAAATTGCAGAGATTTTCGAGTTAGGGAGATTTCAGTTAAAGAGGATTGACTATATATATCAAACAATTTAATTTGCTATATAATCAGGAACGTAATGAATGAAAGGAATTAACGTCATATCGACAAGTCGTGACTCGTTACAGAAAAAAAAATCGTTATATGTATATATATGTCGCGGCGCGCGAGATCAGAATCATATGATCAACTGACCGACATCGCGATAAAGTCCCGTCGCGATTGCAAATTGTCGTCGTTGGTTGTACAATCAAACAGGTCTAGTTCCGCAAACGTGCACGCACACAACGATGTATATGCGTTGTTAACACATAACTGTTTACGATCAGCTGAAACGAATGCGCGTAATCCCGCTTGATTCGAGATCGGGTCCTGCACTCAGCCTCGGTGGCACGGTCCGCCTGACGGATCGCTGGAAAAAGGAGATAAACGAATTACCCCGCTTGTCAAACAAAACCTCCATTATTTGTGTCGGCGTGGCTCAGTTCGTTACGCAAGACTTTGTCCGACTGATTTGAGCGGCCTCGGCTTGGCTCGGCTCGGCTTGGCGCGACAAACACAATCGGATACGTCGTATGTACACGGAAACAATTTTGTTGAAATATCTAAAATTTTAGTTAAATACTTAAAATAATCTTTTTGAGACAACAAAATAATTATGTTAGATAACTCAAGCGTGATGAGCAATGATGCAAAAAATTTTGTTATTCTAGCAATCAATTTGAACGTTTTACATAATTATTTTGACAATTACAGATTTATATCTATAGCAAAATTTTTAGATAGTGCTTCCGTAAAATCATTCTTTCAGTGTTGCAGATCAAAACACAGCAGCTTTCAAAAAATATCGCATACAAAAATATAGCATACGTTACGTTCTTATAGATTTTCGTATGCAGTATAGTTTCAGAAATATTCAAATAAAGCTATTGAATATTCGCGAATATGTTGAAATTTGCGACTGAATCAATGAGAGCCTGTCAGAAAATGGATAAATTCAAACAAAAGGATTATTTATTGCTTATTTCAGAAATCCCAGTAATCAAAATTGTAATTTTCGAAAAATTAAAAAAAAACGTTTTATTTTTTACAATTATGATACTAAAAATTATTAAAAATATGTAAAATATGCCTCATTATCTTGTACATTAAATGAGTGGAACATATCACTTTTTAAAAAAAAACCTAATTTTTTAAATATTTACTTATGCTATTTCTGAAGAAATGAATATTTTGTACACATAAAGTTTTTGAATTAGGAAATTTTGTAAATATAATATAATGATAGACTTTTATAAAAATGTTGTAAAATGATAACTTTTGAAAAAGTTAAAATATTTATTGATAAAAAATGTACACAATTTATAAAAAGAAGCAGATTTGTAACATTGAATTTCTGTATGCTAAAGTATGATTTATTATTGAATGTATTTTTACAGTATTTTATCTCAATTTTAATAAAAATTGATTTAAGGGGGCTTCTGAAATGATTGATTTATTTATCACTGAATTACAGTCATGTACTCTTAAAAAAAAACTATTCAAGAATATATTTTATTGTAATCTATATAATATATTTCTATATATAAGATCTCTCGCATAATCAACTAAGTTCATACCAAGAAGCCGTTTCTCCCTCGACTATTCTCGTAAGACAACCGTGTATAATTTGACGACAAGCTAAGTACTAATTAGCTCCGATCTTCTTTTTAACGTCAGTTACTTTTTCACGGCAAGATCATTCCCCTTTGAGTGGCGCTTGAAATTGGTTTTAATTAAAGTTTAACAATACGTCTCTTCTTGTCGCGCTTCGTTGATCGGGTCGCTCGTCGATATTGTCTCCTTCGAACGCATTTACAGCGTGCTTCAGCGAGCCGAAATTTAGTGACTGAAGACATTTTAATTGCGAACAATGTTCTCTATCTGTAAACATGAAACACGCCACGGGTAAATCCTGTACTTCGTCGGCTATGTTAGAAACGTCTTGCATTTAACGTCATTGTCGTTGACGAGACCACGACGTACCTTTAAAATAATTGTAACGCTGGATACAGGCATTATATTTGTTTGCCGGGGTTACAGGGCTGTTGTTATTATTCACATAAATTGTTTTTGCAACTCACGCTCTCTCGCAAACAGTGCGAGCGTGCGAATAAAATAAAAATTTGGTTATACATGTCGCGCGTAGTTTGTAAATATTTGGGACAGTTCGATATAAACAAAACTGCGGATAGTTGACACACGCTACATGGTGGAATCGAACTTAATTTCCGTAGGGGCGCAAGCAGCGGGATATGACATGAAATATCTATTTATATTATATAATTGATGAAAACAGAAAAGAAATGTCCTACATCTATATTAGAATGCTCCTAGTTGTTATGAATGTCTTGTATTGAGTTTCCATCGTAAAATTTAATCAAATTTGTTTGAATCCGTGCACATATGTGTATACAGAAAACATAACGCAGAAAACATTTTATATTTGTAATAATATCGTGATAATATTATTTAAATGTTTTATTTAATTTTTAACATATTTTCGTTATATAATTATAATTTAACAAAATATGATTGTTTGAATATTTTATGTTGAATTG
>NW_017305536.1:2383081-2396156 GCF_001594115.1 Trachymyrmex septentrionalis
ATATATATTTAAAAAATAAATTTTAAAATAAATGATTAAAATACGTATTCATTTAACATATAAATGTTAATTTTATCGAAAAAATATACTTCTATATTTACTTACAAATTATGTCAATGTTTGTGCATATTTTTGTTAAAATTTATATACGTAATATTTGTAACATATTTATTTCGCATTAATACAAAATTTTATTGAATCGTGGGACACGTGAAATGTGTTAAATGTAATATACACATTTTCCAATTTTGCACTGTCCAATTTTGTATAATTTTATTTGAATTCGTTATTCTTTTGCTATTGAAAATAGCATTTGTTAAGATGTAATAAGATAAAATAATTTCGGACAGAAGCCATACGATTGGAATGTATTACATGATCGGTTCTATCTGCATCCGTCCTCTATTCACATTTCATCTGCCACTTTGTAGACGCTCGGTGCATCTTCAATGCGTTCCATTGACGCTAGATCTCACGATTGCGCTATTGGTTTGCTTCATTTTCGCATCGCTTCTCTCTACAGGTTTTCCGTCTTCCAAGATAATTGACATTGCAGTGGTTGAGATATTATCATATTGAAAGAAAGTGATAATGATTTTTAAATTTTAATTCTTTCGAACATTTTGTGTGAAACGAGAGATTCTTTACCACAATGTTGTCGATCTTTTTTTCTCAGACAAATCCTAAAAAATGGGTGGGAAAGAAATAGATTTTTTTTGAGATTGGACAAAGAATGCATCGCGTGCTATTCTTAAGCGTTATATTTTTTTTATTCGATTAATGATATTCGCTTATTATATATTGTGTTTAACAATGTCTACTTTTTTTTTATTATTTTTTCAAATGTAATATAAATTAAAGAATAAAGTAAGATATTCAAGTTTGTCTCTGTTCAGCTTCGCTCAAAGTTACGAAATTTAACGTAACAATCTTTGATTAAATGTAACTTGGCAATTCGCAAACTACTCGACTCGTCGAACCTGGAATGAGAATAATGCAAGGTATGAATGGAGATTGGACGAAGGAAAGGAAATATTTCGTCTCTACAGATTGTTACATTATAAATTAAAACATTTGATTGGAATCAAAGAGATTGCCATAATTAGAAATGCAATATATATCACATAATAATGCACGAAGATTATTATTATGGAATACTATTTAAACTTTAAAGGGCAGGGGGTGATTTATTTCTAAAATCTTACATTGTTAAATATCAAAGAAACAATGATAACAAGTACCTCGATATTCTATTTTATAATAATTAGGAACCGCGTGCCCCTAAATGCATCATGATGAATCATTCACGTCTCCCGTCAATAACATTTCAACTTATGCAAGAACTGTCCAATTTTTACCTCGATTATATACCACGAGATGGATCATTCTTGCGAGACTCTCAGGCTGTTTCTTCCAACCGAATAATTTCACGATGATACATTGTAAGCTGATTGTCGACAACATTGACGGTGAAGGGTGACGACACGAAGGAAACGAAATACGGGGAACCTCAGATCGTAAGGGAAAGTCACCGACGAGCTGAAGTGTAGGGATGAAACGGCTAAAACGAAAGAGGAAGGAATAGACGTAAAGAGGTGGAGTTGTTATCACGGCTCTGCGGTAAGTGAGAACCCTCTCTGGTCTGTATATCACTAACGCCGCTGCGGAGTGCCGGCGTACAACTTCGTAATAATCAAACCCTTGGAATCCTCCCCTTTTCAGCCCCCTTTAGTATATTTCTCGACTTACCAGCACACTGCAGTCTCGTAATTTTTTATCATTTGCATCGCGAAGCAAGAAACGGCTAGTTCGAATCGTTTGAACGATTTACGTTGTTGCTTATTCAAATATTGCTTTCTTATGAAATACCATCAACGAACGAAACTGTAATCAATAACTAATTTTGGAACAATAAGTTACTTGCTTCTTAATAAATTAATTTTGCTAATTTCTAATTAATTTAATATGATGTCATTATGTTATTTGAATATTTTGTGTTTAATTTATTCTTTTATGTTTAATTTTGTATTCAATACTTATTACCGTTAAAATATCACAATTTATGAATAAATGAATAATTAATATAAAAATAATGTATTTAAAATTTTGAAAGAGATAGGCGAATGAAATGTATTAATTTAACGTATTATGAATGTTAATTTTACTGAAGCATGTTTATTTAACATATTATAAATATTAATTTTATTGAAGAAATATGCTTCTATACACATGTATGTACATATACAGTTTACTTACAAATTTTGTCTTACATTTTTGTGTTAATGTTTTCCACAATATTTTTGTTATTTTCTAATTTAGGGGAAACCGAGGCACTATGGGTCATCGATTGTTTAACATAATCTAGAATATTTAAATTAATACTACTAATACAATACGACTGTTACTTCGTTGCCTATACTTTTTATCTAGGTAGCAGTGATTAAATTTCATTGTATCGAAAAGCATCGATCATTAATGGTTCTTGTGGTGCAAAAGTAACTTTTAAACCGCATAAAAATGTTTTAATATTATTTTTGTAGTAGAAGATACATGTATGAAAATAAGATGAAAGTTTCTGCGCATCTTTTCTCAACTTACTACGTTACAAGTAATAATCTAACATTTATTTTTTTTAATAGTTTTCTATTAAATTGTATAATTAAATATATACAGTTAGAGTACTATGGGGCATACATTAAATATTCATGAAAAATTATTATATTTAAATGCTCTTTTAAGAATTTGAATTTTTGTGATTCGTGGTGCCCCGATCTCTCCCGTACTTGTGTTAATTAAATGAACATAAAAATTTGAATAAACCGTTTGAGACATGTAAAATGTGTTAAATTTAATTTGTATTTTCCAACTATGTCCACATAGCTAAGTAAAACATAGCTAGTAAAATATTCAAAAACTAATTTTATTTATATTTCAAACAGTCTGTATACCAGAATAATAGAAGAATGTTCAAATAATGAGTGTTCAGAATATTATATGAACACTTCTTGTATGTACTACTATAATTGTTCACCTATAAGCAGTAAATATTCCTATCAAGATGGATGTGGCAGAGCCATAGCTTACAATCTATATGGGATAGAATAAAAGACGTATTCTATTGTGAAATAAGCGGGAGTCTCCAAAGTTGGGCTTCATGATAAAAATAAATGAAATGTCTTTTTGATAATAAATTTGGTTTAAGAATTAATTCGGAGATTTTGGGTATTCTTGGGAGAATTATATTCTTTTTTAATACATGTGAAATATTCTATAAAATATAATATAAACATATAACGGTATGTAAATATTATACGATTATATGAATATTACTTTTACGCATTCTAAATATTTCAAGACATACCAAAATATTCTTAGAATGCTATTTTGGGACTTTGGGAATATTTTATAAATACTTCAAAAATTTAGCGTTAGTTAAATAAGTGCATTAAGTTATCACATTGAAAAGTGAACTTTAATCTTCTTCACTTTTCAGTAATTTCCTTAATATCGATAGGCATCTTGTTAGGAGAGAACTACATTCGTCATAGAGCTTGACCTAGTTCTTTAATTTGCCCGATCGCTTCATTCCGATGATCGTTCACGAATATTCGTGTCCGTCGAGGAATCTTCTTACTGTATAATGTCGAGTCGATAATTCTAGTAAAAGTAGTCCGGAAAACTTTTAAAATATATTTATATTTTAAAATAAGCAATCACTCTCACGATTAAAAGCGTATATTGTCGTTATGCGACAATAGCAAACAAATAATTGTAGATGTACACGAAGAATGATATTTAAATTATTGTACTCGATGAGAAGTTTCACGCGAGTGTTATGCCTGGCGCGAGAATAAATCCTCAGCCAGTGAAGAAGTTAAGAGGGTTGGCTATACGGGTGAAGAACGAGCGAGGTAAGGGTGGAAGGATAACGAGAAAGTGAAAAGACGGGCCGAAAGAGCCGGGAAGACGAAGAGGGGAAAACAAGAGTTGAGCAAAAAACTCGTTGAACGTGAAAGAAGTGCGTTTAATTAAACCGACGGACAAGTGCAGGCACAGCATTAACGTCCGTCGCTCTTCTACGTCTTCCGCACCCGCAGCCCGCTTTGTGTTTGCCGATCCGCGCCAGACGGGAATACCTACGGGAATCAATCGCTTTCGGCAGGATTTGAATTTTCATCTGATTATTACCAAAACGGGATACGATAGAACGCAACATTTGCACTCTGCAGCGCATTTTTAAACCATCAAACGCATATTTCGAGAGCAGTAACCGATACAACCATAAATTGCAATTTATTTAACATTGTGATAATGAAATTTACGTGATGGATTTATATAAATATAATATGAATAAAATATATGGATGATATTAGATTTGATATTTTATTAATTATTTTCTTTATATCAAATAATAATTGGAATTAAATATTTAACGATTCGGTCGATGTGATATGCAATAACAACGTGTTCTCTATCAAACGAGCGTTCAGTTTGTCATATGTGTATATGTATACGGCTCAGATCGATAAACATTACACGATACGTCGGAAGGAAGCCAAAATAATCGCAACCGCAAGATAATCTTCTTTGTTTCTAGTCTTTCAGGATTATTCTTAACTTATGCGGTTAACCACAAGCATGACGTCATAACAACCTTAATGTAAGATATCTAATTAATTTATTAGCAGTAATTATAGCATGTGGATATATATATTGTATATATATATTTATATTTAGAAATAATTTTATTAAACAAATTATGTTTACATAAAAGTAAATTATACTTAATATAAATACAGGGTGTTTCGGAAATTGTAGTATAATCAAAAAAGGAGATAATTTTTTATGTATAAGTAAGTTGAAAAAAACAAATAAAATAAAATTTGTTTTCAATCATATTGAAAATAAAATTTCAATATGACAAACATATGACCAACATTTTTAATAATTTTTTAATTAATAAATAAATAATTGAAATTTATTGCAATACTTTAAATTATATCACTGTCAGATTGACATAGAAATAGCGGAGAACAATTAGATTCGGTAGCAAGCAGATTGTGCAAGCGTACTTAAATTAAAAATATTGAAACTCGATTTTTTTTAAATAAAGGTCTATATTCGAAAAAATTTTATTATAAATCTTTAACTTAAAGAAAAAAAAATTACCTTTTTTTTCGATTATGCCATGATTTTTTAAATCTTATATACATGGTTTAATATATGTATATATCAATTACAAGTATAATTTACTTACTATAATACATAATATACTTTATATACTTAGTCCTTTCAGTCTTTTTGCGCTCTGTTACTTTAAAAATTCACACAACTAAGAAAACGTAACTTTCCAACCGATCTTGAAAAAAAATCAATGCTAAAAATTTTTATTTTTGATGATTGTTTATTTAAAATACATCCCTTCTGAGTTAACACATCATTGGAAATGGTTGTAAACAATTTTTAAATACTTTTCATAATTGATTTTTGCAAAAGATTTTATAATGTCGATCGAAGCCTTTCGGATGTCAGGAATTGAGTCGTGCTGATCTTTCATCCGCATTTTAAGTTTAGGAAAAAGGAAGAAGAAATTTACAAAGTGGAAAATCCGAAGAATACAACAAAGTTGTATTCTTCGGAGTGGTGAAGTATAACATTTTTTTGTCCTTGTACGACAAGTCTTATATAAACTTCGAATTGTGCATCAAAACATAATGCAACAGCAGCCACGATACAAAAGATTGTCATTTTTGGCAGCAAATCTCATGACAGAAAGTCATAGTGTTATGAAAATTTATGAATTACTGAAACATAAAGTTAAATAATGATAGCATTTGTCAATATGTGACGTCAACAGAAATCCTTAATCGGGAACAATTACCTGGAATATTTTTATGTACTAGCGACGAGAAAATTTGAATTGTTATAAAATAGATATTTTTTTTATCAAACATATTTTTTTCTTTTTTAATAATTATTTTTACAAACCTTTAAATATGCAATTCCATCGAAAACCCACAGAGCATTACATTAATAAAATTTTTATTTTTTTATAAAAAATGTTAAAAATACACTCATAATAAGCTGCTTAATGTGTTCATTCCGTTTAATATTTGTTTAGTTTCTATTTATCTTTTTCAGAAAAATGTAAAATTCATACTAGAATGTTCTCAAATTCCAATAAACATCGGAAATTAATCAATAATATGTATTATGTTAATAATAATTATTTTAATTGGAGTATAAAAACATCCCAAGAGATCATTTACATTTAAAAAATGAGGTAACTCTGTAGTTAACAAAATTTAGTGCAAAGGAGAAGCTGTAGCTTATATGTAGCTTATATCCATATATCGCTCTGTTACTTTAAAAATTCACACAACTAAGAAAACGTAACTTTCCAATTATTATCATAAATGAATTGAGTAAACTTAATTTAAGTAAACTTCATAAAAAATTGTCAAAACATCACAATTTGAAAAGGATGAACAAAGTGTCATAAGACATTGCAAATGCACAATAATAAGTTAGCGATCTTAATGCTTAAATAATATTTTGATGTGAATTTGTATACATGTTTAGTTCTATAACTGCGGGCCGAAATCATTTTCAGTCTTTAAGGGGATTCTATACTCATCTCTCTCTCTCTCTCTCTCTCTCTCTCTCTCTCTCTCTGTTTTACCTAAACGCAATAATTTTTGTGTCACAATTTCTTTTTTCTTTTCTTATAGATTTGAATATGTTTTTTCCAGAATTAAAGCATTAATACATATCTGTAAGATGGAGTTTATACCGAGAATGAAAAAAATTGTTTGAATGAATTGGAATTTTCTTTACCTTTTCTTAGTCCAATATGGTATCTAAAGTTATTAATATTGTAACAACATTTGCTTGATATTAAAAGCTTTACAGTCTTACGAAATAATAGTCCATAAACAAGTAGTTACATGAACAAACAGTCTTGATTAATTGTCTTAATTAATTCTTAGACTTGTTAGAGTCATCTAATTCGATACAAAGATGCGTTATGAAAATTTATGCGTGTGTGTACATGAGGTATTGATGTAATGATATGTAGTGTTGTATCAGACATAAAACATACGTGTGCAAGTTTTATTGAATTGATAAAATAGAAAGAGACTATAGGATTCCCCTTTAAATATAATCTTAAACTGAACTGTTATAATAATATTACAAATTAAATCGCCAAGCAATTTAATAATATTGATACTATAAGCATTTTAAAAAGGTGTAAATAATTTATTGCGAAAACTTTCACCTCAAGCAGAATTCAAATCTGGAATTTAGCCTGCACCGGAGGCTGTGGTAATAATATTTTATCGTAATAAGTTATTTTTTGCAATAAATAATTTACAGCTTTTTAAGATACCTATTATTAATTAACGTTAAATTATTTACAGATTTCAGAATACTTATTAATATTATTAAATTACTTGGTAATTTAATTTGTGATATTATTACTCCAGTAATACTCCACTTTAGTTTAAGATTGCGGTATAAGTATCTATACCAGTTCGGTATAAGATTAAAAACTGCAAATGATTTCGGCGCATAGTAGATGTAGAACTGGATATGTATATAAATTCAATAATAAAGTTGATAAGGACATATATAAAAGTCGAGCGCCGAAATGGATACGCAAATGTAACTACGAAATTTAATGTAATAAAGTTTCTATTATGTACGTTAAAATTTTCAAATTATATAAGTTAAAGCCATCAAATCTTAATAGTATATGAAGGTAGAAGGGATAGTATAGAAGAGGAATAGTATAGAGAGGGTAGAAGAGAATAATTTCCAGTACAATACAAACTACTCACGAACGTTGTTATTGTACAGGAAAAACCTCTGAATATGTTAATAAACTCAAAACGCATGAAGTAAATATACGAGCATTCGCATACTATTCCGAAAAAAAAGATTCTATAACAGAGTCTGGCCACAAGGTGATACATTTTTTATTGCTCCGTCATTTTTGTCAATCTTAGTAAGTTAGAATAAGTAAGACATAAGTTATAGCATAAAAAGAGATAAAATATATATCCTTCTTTTTCACATTTATTATGACAAAATTGTTCATGGCGCTATATTATAGAGTCTTTAGAAACGACTTACCTATAAAGCTATCATTGGTCATCACGTTCACATCGTGAGGAGTTAAAAAATACACGTCAAAAATTAATGAGAAATAGTCCAAAAAGCAGTGAGAATAAGAAAGTAGATACATTTAAATAGAATAGTCAAAGTGATCTAAAATTAAAATAACACATGTCTAATAATAATTAGTCAAAGATAAAATTAAAGTTATGTATAGCATGACAAATATTAACTGATCAAAATTAACATACGGTACTGCAAAATCATATTATGTTGACAATAGATATATATGTGTTATTAAAGACATTTGGTATCCGTTTACAGATTAGGAGGATTTATAGATTAGACTGCTTGTTTCATGATATGGAGTATCTAAAAGTATCTCCGAGATTAATCTTTTCCCATAATAGGATTTTTCATCTATAAAATCTCCACAAATACTCTCAAAATCATGATCAAATTGCAATCTATAATAAATTATTACAGAACGGATAGACGTATTTCATCTTGTACAATTTCGGTGTTCAATTCTTATTTTAATATTGTGCTTATTTTAATATTGTGCTTGTTTAATATTGTGTTCCGACGTAAGAAGCAGTATAATTTTTGTACGATTTTATAAACGTGTTGTTCTATACGTAATGTGAACATAGGTCTTTGTGAATTATAATGAATTTTCGAATTTTATTTGTGCTAAAAAACAAAACTCTAGATCTTAATTAAATTTACATAAATTATTAACAAAATATTTAAGCATTAAGCTATACTCAGACCGATAAGGTCTTTTCATTATTACATACAAAAAAGATGATTTTTTTTTTAAATTATGAAATAAAAATGACAAAGATGACATTTGATCGTGTTATTCTTTTTTAGCAACATTATTTGATTAGTTTATAAATTTTGTCAAACTAAAAAATAATTTTGTCTCTCTTCTGGGAAACTTAATTTCTCTCTTGAACTATTATTTTTGAAATAAGGAAATAGAATTTATATAAGTAATTTTTTAATGAATATGCTAATCTCTCTTCTCTCTCTCTCTCTCTCTCACTCTCTCTCCTTTCCTCTCTCTTTCGTTATATTCATCAAATTTAAAGATTCCACCTCACGTTTCTGTCGTGAGCAGAAACGAAAGTCACATCATGAAACGAAAAGTTATAAAGCGCGCTATATATTAACGCAGATGTATTGTATTTCCGTTCCATTAATTTTACGTACGTTGAAACGTTCGTACAAACCTACGCACGGTATTATGTTACCTATTATACATTTTCCTTGCAACTGATTTAATCGATATCGAGTGTAAAATTAAAATGCGCGTCAGTCTGGACGAATTTAAGATCGGCAGCATAATAATTACATTTGTTACATTTTTTCACTATTTTTATAAATAATATATTTCTTGGTATATTACGCTTGGTATAACTCTTAAAATTATATCTGACGTATCGTATGGATTTCGGGATAAGCCTCTCTATTTCGAGTTTATATAGTTTACTCGCACACGTTATTTTCTTTCGATGGTACGGTTTCAACTTTCCTTAGCTTCTCTTCCTTAATATGCTTATCTTTGTTATATACTTATAGTATATGTCTGCGCTACCCTTTAAGGGCTATTGCATTACGTAGGTAACAAGGTTTGGATAGGATCGATTTTTGTAAGCCACTTGAGCCATTCAGACTGATTGAGGCAATTCATTTCGCTTTCTTTATAAGTATCATATTATGCCTCCGTTTTACGGTCTTTATTATTAATTTTTGTATCACCTCATTTTGTAAAATTTCAAAATAATACACTTTGACAATATTATCACGTATTAATTAATAGCAGTGGCAACGTAATATGTATAATACAAATATATTGCGGCGGCATAATATGATATATCGATATTTTACATAAATGCAATATCTAAACGTTAATGCATAGTAATACATGATATTTGCAATATTGTCAATTTATTAACATGTAGATAGGATTTATCTCGTAATATCCCCCGAATTAGCGCTAACTCCCGGCAGTAATTCAATAAACATTTGCGACCAAAGTTACAACGGCCAATAGTTGGCCACGGATGCGGCCGGATATCACATGATTGGTTACCACCGTCTAGCATCGTGCGGCCGTCCATGCACAATCTATGGTATGACTTTTGCGTTATGTCGTTATGCATCTTCGTAGCTCGTAAAACCAGCACGTCGGGCATGAGGCACATGTATATCGCGTGCCGCGGCCGTTACATCTTTACGATTATCCAACGAACAATAAAGCTAACGCACAACCGTCGACTTAATGGATAAACTAAGACCAATAAATGCGGCACAGCCGCAATACGGTTACCCATGCTCTATGCGGCCGCTTTTAACCAGTCTGACGATGCTGTTTCACGATTGACTGCGAATTTGGAGATACGACTTGGGATATGTCTTACCGATATTACGTACGTATGCACGTCGTCAACTCACTTTACCTTCGCCAAGGGGAAAGCAAAATGCTCTCCCGAGCTTTGATTACGCTTCTCCGTCAGACACAAGTACGTTTTTGAGGCGCACTTTTAATAAATCCTCCTTAGACGCAACGCTCCCGCAATTCATACACCAGTGAAGTGCACCGGCTGTAACAACGCTGTTCACCAAGAGATTTTGCAGCGTTTTATCATGCATTGGTTAATCTTCCTAGGTTCATTACGCTCAACTCACTGCAATTATTACTGGCGTCTGCCGCAATTAATGTCACTTAAATTAAAAAAATATGATCGTTAGACATGAATCGCGCGCTTCAATTGTTTATTAATTTTAACTACCGCACGAATTTTTGTAATCGGTTGCTCGATGTCGCACTATTGTTTTTATGCTTAACTGTCACAAAATAAGTGTGAATTGATATATGACTTAAAATTTAATGTTTTCATATTTGTGAATGTTTAAGGTAACTCCGGTATATACGTCACACCTAACAAAAATAATTTAATTTATTAAATATTATTTACTATTTTTAAGATAAATGAATTATATGTATCAGTAAAAACTCTGTATTGTTTACTACTATGAAAAAATATTAAAAATCCGAAATATTTATTTTTCGTATTAAAAAAAGAATTTTTAGAAACCCTTGCATTTTTGCCATATATCTCATAAGGGTGGGATATATGGCTACTTGTAGAGTGAGGGGGGGATATGTACAATTTACAGGGGGCTCATGAAAAATTTACAAATAATATAAATAAGACGTAAAATGACACAATAACTTATAAAAGCGTTTATAAAGTTTTCTTAAGGAATAAGAATGATAAATATGTATATGAAGTAATAGATAATAATTATAATCATCCTACATATATTACAAGCTATTACATGAGGTATATATTTCATGTAATGTGTTTATTGTATTCGTATTTAATACTGAATCCAATCTGCGCACTACGTATGCTTTGGGCATAAATCCTGTCCGTTAAAACTGCCGTATATTCCAAACAGGTGGGATATGCAACAAACTAAACAAAGAATACGAGAGCAAAGCACTTGTATTTTGCTATACAACATGCTTTACTATTCCTCTACACGTTTGTATCATAAAATAAGTCTTTTACGCGCCCTACAGTCATCATTTTATGTAGATTATAATTTATAATGACGCTACTTATTTCACTGACAAATCGATTCAACTCAAAATAATTTCATTAATATTGACAGTAAGAAACTGAAATCATAACACAATACTAATATAATATAAAATAAATAACAATAAATAAAGGGCAAAATAAGAGTCAACATTTCTTTAAAAAAGTCATACAATTAAAAGAATAAAATACAAATAAGGAAAAGTAAAATAGAAGAAAATATATAATAAAAAATAATATATATATAATATTTATAATATAAAGACGTGTAACAGAGTAGTTGCGGGAAAATTACTCTAACTTCTTTTATTTTTTCTGACTTCTGCGGCGTATTCGCTACCTACTTCGTGTACGTATAAAAGATATACGCAACACGAGATAAACATTGATCGACAAAATTGCACTTTCCTTATATTAAATTGGTACTGTGTTTTTAATAATATTTTTAAATTTACCAAAAAATTAGGAGAAGAGTTTCTGAGTAACATGCATTAAAAAATTCTTCTATTTATCTCTTTTGCTTATTGTCAGATATAAGTAAATGATTTATAAGCAATAGCTATTCGTTTTAACATGATCTTTTATAAAAAGCTTTGAATAAAAATCATTTTAATTAAGAAAATAACTCTATTATATATGATATGCAGATAACACAAAAAGAATTCAATTGTATGTCGTCAATTCAATTTATTTTTAAATGCAAAAAGAATTCTTTTTAGAATTGTTAAAAAAAAAAGAATTCTTTTTGTTTTTGAAAATTAATTGTAAATTGATGACATAACAATTGCATTCTTTTTGAACTCTCTGTGCCATGTAGATAAGCTGTTAGCAAAATGCGTATAAGTTTTTAAAAAAAGATATGTTGGTTGCAAAGAATTGAAGCCCATAAAACAAATTCTAATCTCATGTTTAAAACAGCATAAAAAAATATGTAAGAATGAGTTAAAATTACTTATTTAACAAATTATTATCGACCAGTAGTATCATTCTTACGTCATATTTCAGTATAAACACATATTTATTGTCGCCATAAATTATAAAATATTTTTATAATATAATTTTAAATAAATTTTTTTATTAAAATAGATTTTTTAATAAAATATTTAAATAAATCTTTAGTTATAATTAATAGACCTCTTTAGAATTCACAAATACTGTATAAAATGAATGACAAGCATTCATATACAAATGGTAGTATAAAAAATATGTGTATAATCAAATTGGTAAACACAACGTCCTGGACTTATATAAGTATGCATCCAATTCGATACAAATGGCAGCCAAAGTGTTAATAATGTTTGTTAAATTTTGCTAAGGTACATCTTATTATTTTTATTACG
>NW_017305536.1:2396256-2410290 GCF_001594115.1 Trachymyrmex septentrionalis
ATTTTAATGTTTGTTAAATTTTGCTAAGGTACATCTTATTATTTTTATTACGTCCGGTCTTTCAAATGTTGAAATATTTATTCATGTTTTATGTGCAATATCGCCATCATGCTACAATTAAATATTACTCATGGAAATTCATATTTTTGGAAGCATTGCACTTTCTTCGGAGAATTTTAGTTGAGTCGAAGAAACGTACATAAGAAGGTTTTGCGGATTCATTTTTACCGTTTATTGTCGACTATGTGACTCGACCGACTCAAACAGTAGTTTTTCTGTTTGCCGTGGATTCGTATAAAAGGGGTATTTTATGTGGGGAACGAAACGAATCCCCAGGTTTTTCAAAGGGGCATCCCTTCAGTCCAAACGTAGCACGTTTGTCTAAACTGCTCACTGTAGGTTCCATTTACCGCAGCCTTTTAAAAGCACCGAGAGCTGAACAATTTCACTGTAACAGTTTTCTATGTAGGACGTTAGTAGAAAAACATCCGATTCTTACAGTAAATTTTTCACGACTACGTTTGTCTTACCTAACGTTTACTGATTCTCATGCGCAATAAATAACCAAATCCATAACGAAGTAATGTTATTCATAAAGTGTCTGCGATGATAATGTTAATAGAGTAATTGTTATTAAAGTATTTTAAGTTGCAATGTATAAATTTCCTATACATGGAAAAAACAGTTTTGATAAAGTATTTAAACATTTAACTAGATACCCACATAAATATCTAAAAATAATTTTGTTAAATTAATAATAATTAAAATAATTATGTAGGATATTCAAACACTATATATATAAAATATTCAAACTTTTGCAGCATTATTATCATGCTTAAATATTCTACATAATTATTTTAATAGTTTAACAAAATTATTTCCCGACTTGTATCTGAGTTAAAAGTTTTAGATTTTATTATTTTTCAGCAAAATCATTCTTTTTGCGTATTATTTTTTGTTTAAAATCTATGTTGTATCAATAGTCATTTTATTGCTCTAAAAATATCATTATAGGAAATTCATTAAGAGAATTAATTGTTATTTTTTATTTGTGTGTGTGTGTGTGTGTGTGTGTGTGCGTGTGTGTGCGTGTGTGTGCGTGTGTGTTTGCGTGTATAAAATAGTCGCATAATTGAAATATTTTATTTATTTGAACTCAACGGTCGAGAGGTCAAAACAAGAACTTAAATTCGCTACCAAACAGTTAAGGTTTCTTAATGATATTTGCTTGCTTAAAATAAAGCAATTTTAAGTCGTAAAACAAAAGTCAATATCTTAATCTCAATTATCAACCAAAAGATAAAATCCAAATCACATACATAAATATCCTATTCTTGTAATAATTTTACTATTTGAAGATTACAAAATAGCGTTTGAGAAAAACATTTTTGATTGTGTCTCAACATCCTATTTCGGTTCCACTGCCAAGGCATGTACCTTGATATCGTAACTCTTGCGTGTGCAGTCACAAAAATAGTTGCAAGATAAAACTCTCGTATAACCTTCTAATAACCCTCTTCGGTAGTAACTTAGTCTGTTCTTCGAAAGGAGTTGCTTCAACTTTGCTCCAATTCCTTCGTTCGCCAGTCTCTTCGCTCGCTCTTCTTCTCTCTTTCGTTCTGCCTGCAGTCAACTCTTCTTCCATCAACTCTCCGTTACGGTTGCCACGAAGTGGCCAAGACCAACTTATCACGAAGACCAACGCAGCGGCGTACCATCAATAGTACCAACACGAACATCATCAAATGTTCATGGTACAAACAGCGGCATCCGTAAAGATCGCGATGTACGATGGTAGCCACAATAACGTTTAGATAAGATAGTACTATTTGTTTATAGAAATTGTGTATTGTTCGAGAACATTATTTGTGCTTCTCTTGTCAGAAATAAGTCGCGAAGAGCGGAAAGGCATGCGCCAAGAGTTTGTCTTTTGGATGAACAATTGAGCCTCCAATTGCGAAAAATTAATCAAGAAGTCTCTCTCAAAGTCCTTACATTCTTCTCGAAGTCACGAGGCTGATAATTTAAAACAATACTCAGGAGCGCGGCTCTACTTACATCCGTTACCTCATAAGGTACCTGAATTTATTATCCATTGAACGGGCATACGACGAGGTCGCTCCTCTTTTGCTTCTACATACTCGAGCGAGTTATGAGATCAGAACAAAGGGAGAACAAATGCGCCAGTCGTAGTGGGCATGAACATTAACAAAGTCGCGGGCATGTCGCTTCCCCCTCGGGCGCGACGCCCGTAATCTTTCCTTGCCGCGGTTAAATCTTACAACCGGCCATTGTACTTCGGGGCTTAATGACGCCGGCGGAACGGACACCTTAGACTCCACGCCATCGACGGACTGACCACACTCGAATGGAGAACAGTAAGACGGTGGAGGTGAAGCCTTGCGAGGGCTTGGCGAGGGTGCGCGCGTTTTATTACTTCACGTGCCGCGAATGTATATATCGCACATGTACGGCCGTTGCGATTGCAATTTATATATTTTTTTCCTTGACTTTCCTCACGCGCCACCGTTTTATGGATCCTATTTCTTGCGGTTCTCCGTCACGTGGACTTTGAGGTAAGCGACGTATCCATGAGCGTTAATTACGAACAATTAGTCGCGCAGTTCATTAAACTGTCGTGCACGTTGCGTGTGTATAGGTGTTCGTTACACAATGTAAAAAGTATTTGTACAAGGAAGATTTTTGCGAAAAGACGCTTTATTTGTAGAAAATAAGCATTAATTAGCAATTTGTTAATAATAGCTATGTTTCTTAAAATTATTATAAACAAAGAAATATAATGATCCAAATATAGTGTCCTATGAGTAATGGAGAATTTGTACTTTGTTAAAAAAATATTTGTATTTTAATTTGGATAGCATATTAATTTAATATTTTGTAAGATATGATACTAATTATAGCATTAATTATTTCCGGTGCATTGATTGCATTAGATTTCGCGTGATGGTTGGTGAAATAGATAACGAGTTTTTAAATTTTCTCAAAGATGGAAGATAATATAAAAAGTGAGTAAATATCAATATAGCTCGTAATATACAAAGCAATTGTCTTTAAACATTAAGTTCAACAATAAGCAAAGGTTCCCACACTTGTATAGAAAATTGGGTCCCGATGAATAAATTAGTTATCACATGATGTAGCTTAGATATAATGTTGTGAATATAAGAAAATGTCACAGATACAAGACATCAATCGTAATAGTCTTCGAGCTATGATCAAAGATACTTTGTAAACACAAATTGTACACTTCTGATACAATATATATTTCAAGAACTATCTATTATTTGAGCCATGTATATGTAATATTTTTTATATGCCATATTATAAGCTATGTGAAAATTTGTCTCATTTCACTGGAATCCAATTTTCATAATTTAGTGCGGAATTCTTCAAGACGTCGAGTAATTTATTAATATGACAATCTTTTTATTATTAATGTACAATATTATTATCATCTTTATTAATAAAGATTATTATAGATTAATAAATTAATTGACATCTTAAATTTGCGTCGCTGATCTTATTTTTATATATTACTTTGGAAAGTAATATATGTTAATTATCTCTTTTTGTTACCTCAATTATATCTTTTTAGATAAAATAATTTTGAGAAGTATACAGTTCACAATTTTAAGTAGAAGTTATATTAGTAAGAATAAATTAAATAAGAGGAAAAATTCTATTTTCGGCCGAAGCTGATTTTGATCATTAGATAATAATAGATATTCATACATAGATTTTATAAAAATAACATTTCTCAGTTCTATAAACCGCACGTTGATTTCTCGGATTTGAAACGCAATTATAAACTTGAATATTTTCATAATAAATTCTTTGCAGTGTTTTAAAATGCTTATTAACTTCATTATTAAATTGATGATCAATATAATTTGTGGTATTTCAGCTTCAGCTTATGATTGCGTCGAATATTTTTGACATTCATTGTATACATATTGCGATATCTTTTTGATAAAAGAGCAACAATAATTCTAAATAACCTTTTCACATAAAGATCAATCTCGCATCTAGTAACAATACTAGTGTCACGCACAGCTGTGCAGCAATAAGTATTACAGTTGTAATCAGGACTCTGTGTCGCGCGTCGCCGTGTTTCGTCTGTTGTATCCTCTTCCTCTGAATAGAGGTCAATGTCCTCTACAGGCTCTACATTCTACAAGGCAGAGATTATCACGCAGACTTTAGGATTGCATCGGCACTATGCATGCGCAGATGTATTTACTGCGTAAACAATAATTATCGTATGCAATTAATTGCAGCTTTATTCATGGAGGGATGAAACTCGAAGTTGGCAGGAGGTACCGAGCGTACGACATATATGTATGTATATCACGAGATAATTGCGCACTCTGAATATTATCTCCTCATAGTATGATTTTCGATTTAATTCACCAAATATCTGAATGTACAAAAATTAATTATTTTTGCTTAGAATTAATGCCACTTCATCAAACAGTCAACTCTTTTTTCACTATCGAAAAGAAATTCAATATAGATATAAATTCCCCTAAAGACGTATAAATGAATCGGCAGAAAGGGCACTTTTGTTCGAAAGTAAGTTTTTCTTCTTATTGATCTTGAAATGGATAGATATCACTTTAAGTGCAAATAGAGCACTTTTCCAAGGCTTCTAAGGACCTAAAGTAAATGTTGAAAATGAGTCATGTATAATATCCAAAAAAGATGCATTTCCCTTTTATTTTCATATTAACTCTTTACAGTTTTCAAATAAAATGATTACGCAAGTATCAAAATTTTTATGTTATGTTTTAGAATTTTATTCATAAGGTTGAATACATTATATCTTTTTATCCTCGATAATTTTTTATATCAGAAATGTTGTAATATCATCTCTATATCACTGCATATTTTTGAATTTTTGATATTTTCGAAAATCAAATAAAATATCTGTTGTAAAAAAACTATAAAATTTATGTTTATTTTTTTATCGATGTTGAATGCAGACGATACGAATCGAAATTTGAAATTGAAAGTTTTTTTATTCAATAGACAAAAACGTTTCAGAAACCAGGAATGTGCCAAAAATATTGTTGAATGTCAAATTTAATTTTTTAAAAGTAATTTTATTAGTTTTTTTATTGGAATTAAAATTAAAGAGTTTTTTTTATTAGTAATAAAAAATATTTTTATCCTTAGAAATCTTTTATATCAGAAATGTTGTGATCTACCACACAGGTTTCAAATTTTTGAAAATATAATAAAATATTTAGAGCATACTATAAAATTTGTATTGATTTTTTCTCAACATTGTGTGCAAGATGAATCTAAATTTGAATTAAAATTTTTCATTTAATAGATTAATATTTCAGGAAACAGGAATACGTTAAAAATATATTGACCGTCATATTTAAATTCCCAAAAATAATGTTACTATTTTTACCGAAATTAAAATTAAATAGGTTTTTGTTAGTACTGAAACATTTGATAAACGTAAAAATAGTGCTCTCTCTTTCTCACCGATTCAAATATTTTTATTTATTTTTCACTCTCTTATCATTTCTACATCTTCACTACGTCACGTAGTTATATTTATTTTAGAATCAGCTTGGCGTTTACAGTACGTTATGACAAACTTCGTAGCGTAATTTTAGAGACGGCGAACTGTGCGTGTCAACGTATTTAGTGCGCAAACAATAATTACCGTATGCAATTAAGAGGAATCCCGTGAATCTCGGTGAAAACGACTGTGCGGCGGATTGGGGGGGAGGGGAGGAAGGGGAAAGGTGGATGTCAGAGGGTCGAACTTCTGGTTCCGCGATGAGGCATCGAAACGGAACGTTTGCCAACGCGTGTCGACACAGCGAATGAAGAGGCCCGCTAATTCAATCTAGTAAACTCGAGTTAAAGAGCGACGCGTATCTGTTGAGAAATTTGAATTGATCTTGCCGCAAAAGCACAGTGTGTATGTGTGTGAAAGGCGTCAATAGAATTTCCGACGATTTTCGTCGATAACGTAATTCTGCCATTAGTATGCAACAGAGATCGAGTTTCATTACGACATATTTTTGACTGTACACCAGAAAGCTCTTTAATGTGGCTTTGATTTAGAGTTTATGGAATTAATGTGAAAATTAAAATAACATGCGAATTTTCAGTAGGTATTCGGTATCCAATCCGCCACGCTTCGATATTATCTCGAATTGATACAATACGATACGGGATGTATCGTAATTTGCAATCTGCGTACTGGTTTTCGAGTGATGTGATATGCATTATTTTAATTAATATTTAAATTACACGTTATTCAATAACAAAATTCTATAATGAAATCCGAAATATTTATTTGAGATGCGATCGGAGAAGCATGACGTAGAAATATAACGGATTAATCATGAATCATAGGTATCCCGAGATTCATTAAAAGTTCCAAGATATTTCGAGTTTTAATTAATATCTGCTTTTCCCAATAGTTGTTTCCGTTATTTATGTGGAAGACGTAATGTTGATTGACATCCCAAATTTGATGCAAATCGATATATCGATCCATTTTTAATTCAAAAAGTAATCTCTATGCAAAATATAATTTCTCAGACAAAATATTTTATTACACGCGTAACAGTATTACATTCAATAATCTCAAAAAGGTAGCACATCCCTTCCGAACGAATAAACGATATATGTAACTAATATCCTTTTTTTTCTACGCTGACTCAAATATTGTCACGTCATAAAGCGCTCTATTCCATTTTGTCTCGGGGGATTACCGTATAATAAAGGTGAAAAGGCGAACGCGAATCGTTTCGCTTGTTGAGAATTATAACTGTAAGGAAATATCTGCGGGCCGCGAAACCGCGAAGCGGCACATTCCCTCTTTTATATCTCGCATTATACATTTATTGTACCGTGTAAACTAAGTGGGCAAGGGTCATTACGAACTTATAATTTCCCCGGGAAGCGAACTGCGCAAGATGGAAAAGAATTCGCGAGGAAGCTCGATTTCCCTCGATATGAAAATCGCTCGAGCGGAATACGTGCGCGTTGAATGAACCGGTGGTCGGAGGGAAAGACGTCGGGGAATAGAAAATATAACGTATTGTACAAATGTTCGCTGGGTGGATAACTTATAGCACGTAGTATCTTGAATGCTCCGCGTAAGCGCGTCTGTGTACACGTCGTGAACGCGTGTGATGCACATTTCTGCGAGATTTCACCGGCAACCTTACGAGGGAAGAGAGATGCAAGAAAGAGTGAGAGAGAGAGAGAGAGAGAGAGAGAGAGAGAGAGAGAGAGAGAGAGAGAGGAAGGGAGAAAAGAGAAGGTGCGTTAGAAATCGCGCGCTTTCCCTTCTTTAGTTACGATATTCCCTGACGACTACAATCGGGTAGACGGAATGTAAATCATCTTAGGCTGGGAACTGCAGGAGGGGTCTCTCAGAAATGCGAATTGTCGACAGTGAAATACCATCTCACCGAAGCTAGGCTAGGGATCTCGATGCGGTATTTTTATTGTTGTGGGTAATCTTTTTTTCGGTGGCGTGCTCCCTCGTCGGCTTTTGAACTCGAGAATAATTGAATCGTGCGAGAAAACTAACAATAAGATTCCTCATCTCTCTGAACTGTGGAGGGAAAGAAAAAGCAAATTGTCTCTTTTAAAGTAGCATAATCTAATTACCTTTAATACATTTATCCAATAATTTTTAAATAATTTTTTTTTAACAATAGTTCATTTATGTGTGTGTATGTCATATATTTAATACACACATATACACATACTTTTCCCAGACAACAATATTTATAAAATATTTACAAAATGTTTATAAATATTGATAAGATTTATTTTAAATATTTTGTAAATATTTTTGTGATCTTAAGTAGATGATCAAATCATAAACATTTATTATAAATATTATAAAATATTTAGTCTATATTTTAATAATATTTTGAATAAAGCTTTATATAAAATATCTATATGTATAATATTTAAAAAAATAAATATTAATAAATACTTATCATAAATATTTTGTGCTATCTGGGTCTATACATATATACTCGTACTTTTACAACATATATAAAATATTGTAACTAGACCTTATATAGTCTAAATTTTGAGATCTTTTTTAATTTATTATGTTGAATTCAAATTGAAAATTGATAATCAGATTAAAAGAGAAAACATTTCTAAACATTAAAAGAATTTGATTCCGGCCGATCCAGGTCATATTTTTTGCAGGTTTTAGAATGCTAGTAGCATAGTCAAATTAACGATTTAATTAAAGTTGGAGGGATTATTGGTATTTCAGATTAACTGTGTTGAAAGTCTTAAAAGTAGTCGGTGCTCAGTCATTTCTAAGATAAATTTATTTAAAATGTATACTTATGTATTAATCCGACATTGACCGTAATTAGTGTTTCTCGTATTTAGTTGATTTATTCATATAAACGGTCCTGTTTCTAATTTAAGACCATTTTTTTATTTTTTCACGTTTTAAACATTTATACATATAGACGCAGTGAAAATTTTCAGAAAAAGTAGCATTTAAATCATATATTTAATATAATCTAAGTATATGTAATCCAAAATAATAATACAAAACTAGTAGTGTTTGTACTTTAAAGTTGATTGTATCTTGATTCTGTCTCTAAAGACAAATCAATTAGATATTGAAGTGATTGCAGAACTGTTATATTTATAGCTTACTTACTATTTTAAATTAAATGAACAAGCTTTTATTTCGAATCCGCTCGTTTATTCAACTCTTCAACGAAGGACTTAACATTCTCGTGATGTTCTGTCTTTGAAATAGAAAGTATCGAAGATCGATTTATTCTGTAAACTCACGCGAATCGGTGACCTGAATTTTTTACAATGTCATCATTACTTATTAAATGCGAAATGTATAAAGTGCGATATTTTTGTGCCTTGGATAATTTATTTATAAACTTTATCGTTTATATAGATTATCATAATGAGTGCATAAATATGCAAGATAGGGCATGCTGGATCCCTTGACTCATCCTGGCGATATTTTAAATAACTTGCGTTATAAAAATATATAACACACACACACACACACACACACACACACACACACATCTGACATTTAGCTTCCGCCAGAAAAAGATACTAATGAAATAAAATATTAAGTGATAAAATTATTCGAGAATATATCAACAATTGTGTAACTTTATAAGCTTACTTAGCGGTGAATAAGCCAGTCAATTACTACGCAAAATTTCGTTCTAAATACGTAATAAAAATTGTGAATAACGCAGAGATATATTTACTATTAAGTATGGATTATGCATATTTCTAAAACAAAGCGGATGAAAAAATTATAAAATAGTTATAGACTATTCTAGATTCCATTTAAAGTAATTTAGAGGCGGTTTAGAGTCTGAAGAAGAAATGAAAATATGCTCTAATGGAAATGCAATAAAGAAATAATAACAAAAATATAATTAAAAAAAAAAAAGTATTACTAATTGTAAGTATTTAAGTTAATTTATGTAAAGTTTTATTGTAATGCAGAGAGATTAGTTCTGCAAATAAATAAAATTTATTTATTTATTCATTTCACACAACAAATTAATTACTGCATTGCAATGAAACTTTACAAAGCATCTTGATATTGAATATTTAAAATACAAACAATCAGATTTTTGTCATTGTTATTTTAAATAATTTAATTTTTAATAATAAATAAAATAAGTAATAAAAAATTGTGTTGTTAAATAAACATAATATTATTTAACATTTATATACATATACAATTAATATTTAAGATATAAACATTAACACATTTTCAATTTGCTTGCTCAGACTATACGAATGGTATATGCTTAAATTCAGCGTTAACTCTTGCGAAATGGTTGTGATGTGTAAATCTTACAAAACCACGCGATGTCGAGAAAGGGTTGTGAATAGCGTTTTAAATAATATAAAAATATTTCTAACATTATGTGCATAGTTTTGGAATATTTTTCACATTTACTGCTGTTGCAGACAACCTTACATATATCAGCTGACATTATCCAACAATAGTTTGCAAGCTGGATTGCTGAACTTGAAAAGAGCCGCTGTCACGAACACGTCGACAGCACCTTGAAAACCCAAGTGGCCAAAATAAATAGACCGACACGACGTAGGAAACGTGAGGTCGTTCCTGGTGCATGAAAGTGTAAACCCAGATAACAAAGTGTGTCCCGACACGAAATGCAATCTGTTACAAGTATCACATGCTGCTTCTTTGCCAACACATCCTGGTGGCAATAAACCTGAAACGCGCCGACACAAGTGATATCGCGCACAAACATACTGCCCCGTTGTACGACACGACACCGGAATAATTAATTGTTCCGCCAGTGACCTCTTTCTTCAAATGAAACGATTTCCTGCGGTCATCATTTGTTGTTCCGCGCTACGATAGAGAATTAAATGTTTTTCTATTTATTTTCATATCAAACATAAAATAGTTATAAATCGACACTAAAGCTCCGTAAACGTTAGCAAGATAAATTGGGATGCATATACGATCTTCGTTGCTCAACAATTCAACATTAATGATAACGAAAAATTTGAAAGTTCTTTCGTCGCGACTGTCGCGATTCGAGACATCGTTTATCTCTGACTGACTATGATACATCAATTCGTGGTCGACGTCGTGGTCTATTATTATAACAAATTGGACACGGATCCTATTCTCGTGTTTCCTGTAGATTCCCACGAACTATTTCTCGCAAGAAATGAGTTTCGAATGAGTTACCGTTGCAGGCATTAAGCCGTTTGCAACGAGAGAGCCGCGCGCGCAAGGGAAGTTACCGCTAGTCCGCGCGAAGTGATTTCAGAGGAGCGAGATATTTCAGACTCCAGAAATGGTGAAATAAAGCGGTCGACGCGTTGCACTGTTCATGGCTCGTTATTATGCTATACGCCTTGTACCACGTGGGTTCACGAGGAGCCGCGAAATACTGGAGCGAGAGGGATGAAAATGAACGAGTGAAGAACGAGATCGGCGGAGGCGCTGAGTCTTGAGAAAATGAGAAGGAAACGAGAAAGACGATGAGAGACGTAACGGGTGCGAAAAGGAAGAACGGCGGGTAAAAACGAAGTCCAAGTGCTGAATTAGACGATGCATAAAAGGAAGGGAATGTTCTATCTGAGAATAAAGACAGAGGCTGAAGAAATGGGAGCTTGCGATGAGAAAGGGAGCGAATAAATTTCCTATTAGGCTCTGGGCGTCGATATTATCCAACCGAGACATCATAAATAAGCTCTAGAAAATCACATTCAACAAATAAATAAGTTTTTTTATAACGTGAAATAAAGTAGTTTTAATTGTTTTTCTCACTGAATATAAAAATATCAATAAAAATTGTACGTGGCCTGTAGCACGTACAATGCTTGTTAAAATATTTATCAGGATGTTATTTTTAATAGAAACATCAACTTTATTTACCTCCAAGCATTTTTATATTGCAAGTTATAGATTTTAAGTTTTCATCTTTTTTCTTTCAATCATATGAAAAAAGACAATATGTGATACATAACAACGTATAGAGAACCCAATTTTTATTCTGATTTCCAACTTGACAACCGAAATCTAGACTACACATTTTCTTCAAAGCTTTCATAAGCGATACTGTGTAGTTTCATAATGATGTAGGTAATACAACCGTATACATATCAAAATTTATTTGGTGCATTTATATAAAGTCTACTAAAAGGATTCGCCATATTTAGATTCTCAAAAAACAAGTTTTGATAATTATTTACAATAACGGACACCTCGCTAATCAACTTGACTTTGACATATATTGTCAAGATCATGGCTTTGTTTGATCTCCAACTAGTTTTAGCCTTCGCTCGTTACTCATTAAAAAATTATTAACAAAATAAATTATATAAAAGGGGCACAATTTTCGCAATTTCGTGACAATTTTCTATGCAAAGCGAGGTGGACTTCACCTCTTCCCCTGTCTAAGGACATTTAACTTTCCACGCGAAGCGAGGTCCATCCCACCTCCCCCTGTCTAAGGGCGCACGACTTTCTAGGGAGGTGTAATCTAAACCTCACTTCGTGTAAAAAGTTGTGCATCCTTAGACAGGGAAGGTAAGATAGTCCTCGCTTCGCGTTGTAAAGTGTATGCGTGGGGGCGGTACTTCTTGCGACGGGCGGCACCTCCCCCAAAAAATAATCTAACCCAACTCATATTTCATGTGGAATGGCTTTCACTTTGCGTTGTAAAATTATCAAAATTTTATTGATCAGTTATTTTTACCTCATGTCATATTTGTATTCGCAATAATAAAGGAAAAGAGAACGATTATAGAATAGGTGAAGAGGGATTATGAAATATTATGATATCTTATATGTATAATTTGCGCTGTACATTCTGGAAGCGACTATCAAAATTACATGAATACTGATTATATTTATATTACGTTATTGTAAAAGCTGCATTTCAGTTTTATATGTAGCAGACAGTTTTACAAGTGTGAATTCTTATGTAATTTTGAGAAGAGAGTGTATATTAATTTTGTAACTTTAATTTAGCTTGTAATTTTTAAATGATATAATTGAATTAAATTTAATAACGAAATGTATGCGTGTGTGTGTGTGTGTGTGTGTGTGTATTCGATATGTAAAGTTATATTACATATACCGTAGTTAGTGGTGTTTCATATCTTTCTATTTTATAACCATAATCTTTTCAGTTTTTGTAAATTATGTTCGTTTATACATCCGAAAAACTTTTGTCTCAGTATAATTAATATCAGTTGCATAATTAATATCAGCTACAGCTAACAAACTTATATCAAAAATTATTATGTCACATGAATATGATAATGAGAGTTATTTCAATGAAACAAAATGATATTTCATAATTTCTCCTTTCCTTTATTTAGTTTAAATTATTAGATTGTAAATGATTAGTCATTTTGCGGTAAGAATTGAAAAACGCTACGTAAATATTGTTTTGTAAATGGTAGAAACAGGAGCAGAAAGCGAGCAATTCTCAACGCCAATGGTATTTTCGAATAACGGACAGCGAACCAGAATCAAAGGGTATGCACACGGAATACAGGAAGTGGCAGGATAGCACGAATCAACTTGAATAAGTCGCGACGGGTCGGATAATGAGAACGGAGGTCGACCAGGGTAAGGAGATCGAGGAGGGGGAAATACGAGTAGGTCGCAAAAGAGGCGAGCTTTCGAGAATTCGAAGCACGACAAACAAGTGGAAAAAGAAGTGGGAAACACGCGTACATAAAGAATCTCGCGCTTCGGGGATTTCGTGACGCATATTTGCCAGCGGCTGCCATAAATGCCAGAGAAGAACTATAAATAGGGGCGTAAGCGAGTTTGTCGGACTGAATTCTCGTTATTTCGCGGTGTTATAACTGCACTATGGTCAAAAACGCATCGACTTTCCAGCTGCATCCACGACAATAATCTTTCGGTGTCATACGAGAAGTCCAGCACTTCCGGTTGCCCCGAATTCTTTTCGCCGCGGAGAACCATCACGATCCTCTCGTGTATTCTTCCGTTTGACCTCGCTCCGAGCGATCCACTCGGAAGCGACGAAAATCGAAGGAGTATGGTCGTCGAGGTGAGAAATACCACGTTGCGGAGGTGTTTTAACGCGGTTCACTGGCTTTCAGTTATGCGGGCTTTTCACGAGCAACAACGATAGACAAGGTTGCGGTTTACTTACGGATAGAATGTTATTAATATAATGTGCTGATATCACATTATTAAGAGATTAATTACAAGGACATTAATATCATTTCGCTCGTATAACGAACCTTTATCCTTTATCATTTATATCTTTGTCTCTGGTTTTTAATTATACATAGTTTTTGTCTTCGTCATATATCATTTCTATATTACCCGCGTATCGAAAACATATTTCTCTCGCAATGATATATCACGGTTATACTATTTTCCCGAATTGTGCCGGAGCGGTTGTACAGATAAATGAGATCATAAATGAAAACTTATTTTCTATTTCGAATCGTAAATGTCGCGGGGTT
>NW_017305536.1:2410390-2419906 GCF_001594115.1 Trachymyrmex septentrionalis
TGCGGTTGTACAGATAAATGAAAACTTATTTTCTATTTCGAATCGTAAATGTCGCGGGGTTACTGGAATTTTTTTATTTTTAATTGCAGCTGGTTCTCGTGTTCGAAATCCGGACGTTGATGTTTTGACGTTCGTCCCATAAAGTGCATTAGTGACGATGTGCATCGGCGAACGCTCGTGATATTTTTTATCACCCTCCGCCCTCCGTGCCCGAACTCTCGCGTGTTCACCGTTCCTTGCTCGCTTTTTTCGAAATGGTCGACTATTGGATTACTTACATACGCTTCGTCGGCTATAACTTAAAATGCCATGCCGGGCGACAATATGCGGGAAGCAGAGGGTATAAAGGGTCGCGAAAAGTGCAGTGCCCACGTTACTTTAGAATCGTCGATGGCGAAGGCGCATTTTTGTCTTCAGCCCCGAAGTTAATCGGACAGTACCGTAGATAATGTTTCTGATAAAATTTACAGCGGGGCGGTAGCATTTAACTCCAAGTCGTTGAACGTTATTGTTGAGATTTGCGATGCAAATACGATGAAGGTATATACAGTGCGCGACTTTTATAATGCCCAAAGAACCGATCGCGACGAATTAAATATGATAAAACAAAAGCAATTAGCTTTTTATACTTCAATGGGAATCGAATTACTGCAAATCCTGAAATGTGTGTGAAACAATAAATTTTGTATTAAATTGATATTGAATATTTCTTGTTGTTAAAATAATGCACTTTACCAATAAGTATAATATTAGGAACAAATGACATAAAAATAACAAAATTAAAAATGTAAATTCTAAGTTAATTAAACAAAATATGTTTGTATTAATTTAACATATCATAAATATTAAATTTATAAAAAATATGCTTCTATATCACATTTGCTTACAAATTGTGTCAGTGTTACTTTCTTTATTTTTTACATAATATTTATGTTATATTCTAACACCTTACTTTGTGTTTATCTTGTGTTGAATTAACACAATAATTTAGGTGGACACTGTTTTGAACACGTGAAATATATTAAAATTGTTAAATTTAATATAAATATTTCAATTATGAAGTTGAGAGCTTCTTGATTTAACAGCGAGTTATTATCGGAGTATAAGAAGACGACAATATTCCGTCTATACTCGGAAGCTGATCCGTCATAAGCATACTCGGTCTGTCATGGTCTTTTCTCCCACAATTCATATAGATCGAGAGGTTCAATTCGAATGAAAGTCGAGGCTCGCGGATACGTGCTCTTTATTCGCACATTCTCGCGAATAAAGAGTATGACGGTGAGAGTCGTATGTCATTCAGAAGTCGTTTCGCTATGTCATGCTTCTTGTTTGCTAGAAAAAAAGAATCCGTTCGCCCTCTCTTCGTAGTTCTCGCCGGAACATTTCGGACCCGGGACGGCCATTCTGCGGGTAAGTCCGATCCATCAATGCCCGCCGAAGCGAAGGCCCTGGTATCGGCCAAATTTCCCGCGAGGGCCACATCACGGCCAGCAGGGCCGCCGACGGATGGGAAACTCTCCGCTGGAATTATGGTTCCCTTATGCTCCCATTACGGAGCCATCTACGATTATGTTCGCGCCGGTTTCAGCCCCGCCCGCTCTCCTGATCGCTTCACTGCCCTCGCAAACAATCTCCATGGAGCATTTTTGGTTCTTGATGGATGTTGACCTTTTAATGGCTCTCTCATAGCTCGCAGAGGCCACGTTTGCCGTTTACTGGAACGTGCTATATGCGTTGACTCGGGCGAGATTTGATGGACAATATCGTAATGCAGTCACCGGAATAATTTCGTATCGGCGATACTGGCGACCAGGGATATCCTTGGCTGGTGATCGATGCTGACGTTTGCGCGTTATCGCCAATGGAGGGACAGATGACGCTTTTGTGACAGCGCAGGAGCTTGTATTTTATTTACAATTCTGTTACCGGAAGAGCGATTATATCAGTATACACACATACCGGGATACGCACACTTTGCCGGATTAATTTTAATCGAATACATACATTTGTGCTGATCGCTCTTTTTGCGCCGTATACCTTTCCCGTTAACGCGTACATTTCACGTTTTGTAAAGATACACTAGCGCGGAGAAATTTAATTTAATTTTTTTCCCGCGATTACACACGTGTACATTCAAGTTAACCAATTTATTTCGCTTCAATAACGATGATATAATAAAACTTATCGATTCGAATAAAAATCAATTTATACTTTATACAATTTACCATCAAATTCAATTTCGTGCGTTATCGCGCTGCAAAAATTCTTATTGATATAACGTGGTCCGGATTACAAGAGTCGTAATCGAAATTTGTATAGGTCATTGTTATAAATTGTACACGCAGATTGTGTTCTAGATAATCACGTTCTATATGCTTACGTTCGACATTACGAATGGCCAATAACACTTGGTTAATGTCCATGCGTACGTTTGATAGAAGACCGGTAGCTAACGTTCCAAATTACCAAATTGCCTATGACTAACTTGCGTCTCCAGCCTTCGTTCATTGTCCCGTTTTTGCAAACATAATATGTCCATCTTTCTTATCACACGTTTTACGCGCAACATTCATATTATGAGTCGCAATATTCGCTTCTTATTGGTATCGTAGGTATGACACAAACCAATCGTATGGCGCGCCACATTGAGTGCATCCAATAATATTGCATTAAATTGCTGGGATAAATCTGCAACGGGCAATCCAAACGTGCATTTATCTTTCACGCTGTGCTAGTATGCCATTTTTCTCTCCGGCGCCCTTTGCCGCCTTATATCATATTTTATATCACTAGATATAATTTCTCCGTGTGTCTCCCATACGATATTAGCGTCTTCACGCTTAATATTTGAAGATACAACATTTTGCACAAATTGTGTATAATATCTTTTTTTGACTATCTTTTTTAATATTTAATAAAATAATTACAGAACAATATAAATTTAATTTTCGGGTTTAACCGATATAAACTAACCGATGTACTATAGTTTATCTTTACACACATTTCATGATCCATAATTTTACTGTAATTTTAGAAAGAAAATGTTTCAATTAAAATGTACGATTTTTAACGTAGATTTTGATTATATTACTTTTTTTATGTAGGATATCATTTCAAAATTCAAAATTGCCCACCTGCTACATTTTAGAAAAACTTCTCTTGCAACACATTTTAAAAGACTCGTATATTGTATTATAAGAAAATTACCGTATACATTATGTATATTTATACAGTAATGCCTAAGATATTAGTCACTTTATTTAGACTATCCGTTATATCTATCCGTTATATCTGTACGTATCAATAATAATAAATGTTGAAAAATGTTAAAATGAAATCAGATTTAAATGTAATACATAGTGTTATACTTAATTAAAAGTAAATGTTTTCCGAATATAATTGATACTTAAAAAATATTTAGTAAGTATTTCTCTTACTCGCGCGCGCGCGAGGAAGGTAATAAAATTATCTTTTTTAATATAATTTATGTAATAAAACATGACGACAATAGATACATTTAATCTTAATGATCAAGCCAATGTAATTTATTTAATTTAGCTCTCTTTTGCTATCAAACAGTAAATAAATAGATTTTAAAAATCAATTTTAATCTTTTTTTAAAAAGAAAATCTAGGTAAATCTAAATAAAAATCGAAAGAATAAATTAACATAAATTGATAGAATAAATTTGATTTATTTTCACTTATATCTTACATTTATTTTAAATTGGAATTGAATAAATTAAAACAGAATTGCTTTTGCCAATATTTTACATATAGATTAAAAATGTATAGCTAGAACACACACAATATTTAGAATTCTTTCATTACATGTCAATAAACAGGTTATATATACTTTTCTAAACCAATGTATTTTATCTTCCTTTTCAGATCCTAAATTCAAGGAGCCAATAGCCAATGTAACCGCGCCGGTGGGAAGAGAAGCTATTCTCTCCTGCGTAGTTCAAGATCTTGCCGGATATAAGGTAATTCAAATTTTTATAGATATATAAGCATTTTACCGATCGATCCTTTCAATTTTAGAAGTACGATACATCATTATTGTGTCAATTAAATCTGCCTTTGTATTTAGTAAATTCCAAAAACTTTTTTCTTTTCCATACCTTTTAATTAATATTAAGTAATACGGGTACATATTTAAAGCTTTCTTTATAATAAATTTAAACTTACTTTCATGCAATCATTAACATAAAAAAATTAATCATATCTTGATACAGTTTTTTTTTCTTATAAATGAATCAATATATTCTCGTCATGAAGATCTCGATAAATTAATTTAAGAAATTGAGATACTGCGAATAATTAAAATTAAAAATTAAAAATTCTTATACTTTTTTTATTACGGTATTATTGTTTATTATCTTAAACTGTTAACAAATATAATCCGTTTATCAGCCGATATATTCTTACATCTTAAGTTGCGCTTTGTAGGATCATAAAATGTGTTTTTACAGTATACTTATAAGAATAATTCATGAATAAGTAGTTACGAACTGGCTGCGAAATTCTATGCGGCCATTTCACAGTACTACAAATGCCTCTCTCTTTCTCCTTATGATAAGAAGTATCTAAATGATACTAAATTACTTTAAGTGACGCGGCAGTTTCATAATATTAATGCGAAAATATATTATCGATGTTATATAATGAATAGCGATTGAACAAAACTTCGAGATGATGGAAATATTAAAAATTGATATTTCTTTCATCAGTTTTACATATTGTCTGCGATATTTCCGTTTGCGAAATATTCCGCCAGGTCAAGTTAATAATAAAATAAAGAATTATAAATTTTTTTACATTTGGTTATATATGTATAATGCATCTAAAGTTAAAATAATTCAATATCGGTAGCTATGCATTCGATGCTATGCTATTAATTTTACACAACGCGTGCGCGTTGGTACTAGTAGATTTTACATTACGCATAAAAGAAACGATATGTATTATAAAATTAAAATTACTCGTAGAAATATTCTCGAACAAAAGAGAATCTGGAACGCTATACAATAGGTTGAGTTGTTTAACCCATTGACCTCGTTAGCAAACCACGAAAAAAATTAAATGAATTTCTATCTCTCTCTGAGGCTCTTTACATACTGCCGCACTTTAGATGGCCTGAAGAATCCTCCCACCCAGGAGAAGCAATTAGTTAATTAATTAGTAAAATTACGCGGAGAGGTATAAAAATGAATACTCATCGGGTACAAGCTGGAACGATCTTATTCAGTCTTTACTCGCAATTCCGGTTCAGCTGGCGTCAGCTAAAATGAGTATAGCGACAATGTTATGTAATGGCTTTCACGAAGTACTAATTAGGGAATGAAAACCGCGTGAAGTAAGAACAGCGTCTCAAAGAGGAATTTGATAAAGTTTCTGTCTCGAGAATCGATTGCTCATCAGCATCTTTCTTTAATTAATATTTAATAAACCTGTAAATACTCGAATCGTTAATAATACATTATTCTAATCTCTACTACACTGAATAAATTCTAATGCAAAAGTTCTATATACAATGACGACTATCTACTTTTGCTTTGTAATCGTGAACTGATTTTGCGTTAATATCAAATCTGTTTGTCAAATAAGCATTAAAGTAATCACGCGGATTTAACATATAGTATTCTCAACGAATGTACACCAGCATAAACTTCTTACAAATTTGCTGTAACTGTCACGCAAAGTTGGTGCATAAACTCTCATTAGAATAAAAGGTTACATTTTTATCTGTTTTCTGGTTGGTATGTTCACGAAGTTAGGATATAAATAAGCTTTGTGTATGGAGAAATTTCTCCGAGCATATATTTGTTTGGCATTCGAGACAGTAGAAAAACGTGACCAATAAGAAAATTGCGAAGAAAAAGGCGCCATTGCAGTGTAAACGAAAAGGCATCTCAAACAATAGAGCATTAGCTTTGTGAACTATAATGAAAATGCTGTCTACTTTGTTCACATTAAATGCTACTTGTGTTATGCGCTGCACAATGAATTGTAATTGCTGAAAAATGTTGACGAAGGAATGCTTTTGACAAAGTCCTGTTAAAAGCACTCGGCACATTAGGTTATTCTTCATTATTATATTTTCACTGCACTTTTCATCTGTAAAAAGATTTATATAAATATATATAGAATTTATTTATTTCTTATAAATGTATATAGGTACATATGTAAACCATTAATAAATTATACGTACGAAATTTATTTATATTTTGTACATTAAGGTGTAAATATAAAATAAATATATATTCAAAATTTATGAATATGACAATTTAATTACGCAATTTAAAGAGCTCGTTAAGATGACCACAGCATGTAAGCTACAGATATGAAAACCACAAGCTTGATATTCGAGGCCCAAGCTTCCTCTTTCGCTATATGTTTAATTTTGTAGTAAATATTATAGCGTATTATAACTTGCGTGACAACGTCCGTGGTATCATTATAATCATTTGTGGTGTTGTCCTGAGCATGTATATATATATATATATAATTAATATAATTATTAATATTTCATATCTCTGGCATTAAAGGCATGATAACTATTATATACAGATAAATATTGAGTTTACTGTTTAATAATAATATCTGGCATTTAACGCAATGTATTTTAATCTAATTGTATAATAGATTATTGTTGCATACGAGAATTCTATGGTGTTACACGCAAAACATTTTTGCTAAATAGCATCGTTCGCAAATATTCTATTCTTCTGATCAATTAGAAATATTATTTTTAATTGTTTCATGCATGATGCTTCTGAATTGCAATTGAACGTATGTACCTATCTGTCGTTCGCACTGTGGCTTCCGTACCGTTTGAATTACATGCCATCAATTGAGAATTAATTGAGGATCGCTTAATTAAGGGATGAAGCAGGTTATTTGGCCTCTAATTGTAGATTATATCATAAAACAGCTCAGTATAATAATAGTCATTATTCTTATAATTAGTCGACAAATAGTATCAAGTAGATAAGAACTTTCCTCAATGATCAATCGTTACTTCGAATATACGTACATCTTTAATTCGGAATTGGAACATATAAGTCCTAATTGTGGAATATTTTCCTAATTTTTTTAAGTAGCATGATGGTTTGGAATAATTTTATGCTTTACAATCTTATTTTTTATCACTGTTTTGTTTTATTCATTTAAGCTAATTATTGTATTACATATTCTAGTAAATTCAAGTGTTTCAATTTTTTAATACGTAATTGAAAATTTTAAAACTTTAAAAAACTAATAGCAAAAAATTTTTTTGAGTTCCAAGAACCGGTATATTCCTTTTCGGAATACAAAAAAATATGTATTCTTGCTATGGATTAAATAAGTTAGGGTGCAACCCTTCGCACAGTGATCGCAGAAACATGGTTACTACGATATAGAATTCTACAAAGAATAGCAGCATCTGCGAGATCGAGGGAAGATTTATACGCGATGAACGGAACTGGAATCGCAGGAAGGATCGACAAGAGGAAAGGTATTGAAAACTATTCATCCCGCGCCGACTCGCCCGACATGAAATTCAAATCGATGCATTTATAGAGACCACGCGGACCCCGTCCACGGCCCGACATTGCTTACGTGGTGGAACGACGTGATGTTAGCCATAGGGGAGAGATAGGGGTGAGTCCGATGGGGTGGGACAGGGTGGAATAATCGCGCCGTTTATAAGCCGGCAGTGCGTCGCTCGGTGTTCCGGCTATGCATTAAGATGACGGATAACAGCCGCAGCTATGCCGGGAGGCTTGAATCGTCATGGTGCGGAGATAACGCCGCCTCTTCAGGCTCGCCGCTCCCGGATTCCTGATGTAATATGCGCCGTTAGACATTAACCCTTTTACTTCTCCAGGTGACGCGATATCCTCACCGAGCGCCGAGCTTTCCGTCAATCGCATCAAGCGTACCGAATTTCAAATGTTCCCTGTCATTGATCTCTCGAATGAACAGATATCTCAAATCACTGCTTACTTTAGAGCCACCGATAAATAATAAAAATATTAAAAATGCAATAATGATTTCGATCGTGTAGTCGGACGCGCTGTGATCTGTTCTCGCTGTTCTAATAAAGAAATGAATTCTGTTTTTAGCGAAAGAATCAAATTGTTTATTTAATCTATTGTGTCTCTTGGAATCTATTTCGCTGAACATCCGAACATTTAATTCATAGAAATTCGCACTATTATTGTCTTGCTTTTGAAACAATTACATCTTTTCGGTCGATCCATTCGACAGGTAACGCGACAGAACTGGGACATTCAGTATAGTAACGCTATAATATAATGAATAGGTGTTCATGAAAGCAGGACTAAGTTATGGTCTCAGGATATAATAATGGGTTGACCGGGTGATTGAGCATAGTCTTTGCGAGATTACAGTTGCGACCGAGAGCTATCAGCTCCGCTTGAATTTTAATTGCAAAGTTTTGGCTGGTGTATTTGGCTCCTTGACTTGAATAACCGTGACTCGTTAATTAATGCCGACTGGACTTAAAGTATAGCCGATTACTGCTTGGTTCCTACGATCGTTCCCTCTCGATTGTCATCTGTAATTCAATTTTAATTATAAGCCGAAGCGTCATACAATTGTTCGAAAACGTAGCAGGATTTATGTCGCGCGGCACAGGGTAATTTTATTAAAATAATTAGATAATAATTAATTAAAATTACGCTTGTCATAGCTAAGTATGACAATGTAATGTAGTTTATTAATAATAACAGTACGTTTACTATCAGCGAATTTAATAATGCGCTTCGCTGTATCGAATTGAAGCTTGGAATAATGCGAAATAAATCGAGATGTATATCTAAGTATAAGATATGATATTTCTCATTTCTCATTGATCGTTTTATTCTTTAACGACAGACAATGGGTACTTTATTATAATAAAATACGTTCAGCAATCAATATTCAGCGATCGATTCTTCGCCGACATGTTCCGATCTTCTTCCAATAAAACGACGTACTGCTCTAATTGGCGCTTAGGATCGCGATCGCTGTATTTCTTCGCCGTATTTCCCGCCGACTCATTTCACCGACGATTTATATTCCGACGACGGGGAAGCGAATTTACACGTCGCTGAGAGGAGTTGCATCTGGCAGTCGCGGATCAATCTGAATTCGCAAACACCGCCGTCTCCGCGTTTCGCCTCGTCTGCCTGCAGGCCGCCCCCGACTCATCGGCTTTCGGGCCATAGGGCTGGATTAATCATGGTCCTCTGTAAGCACTGATGCATCCGCTAATCCGAGACTCTCTCACTCGATTCAACCATTTCTCCGGAACGATCTACCGTGCTATTATATAATGGTGACTGGATCCGCCGGATTAAATCCACAAACTATTAACTCTGTAACTGTCCGAATGTACCAGTGTACTTGGCTGAGCCCCGATTCTATTTGTTTCCAGCTGTCCAATCGCAATCGGAAATCGACGAAAAACAGCGGTAAACAAAGGCACTTATCTTCACGTACTTTTACCGTGAAAAATATGATA
>NW_017305536.1:2420006-2426416 GCF_001594115.1 Trachymyrmex septentrionalis
TCCAATCGCAATCGGAAATCGACGAAAAACAGCGGCACAAACAAAGGCACTTATCTTCACGTACTTTTACCGTGAAAAATATGATATTACCGTAAACGTCGCGCACGTATAATCTCCTTTTCTGTTAATCTCTCTCTCCGTTTGTAATTATATTTTTACTCTCTTCGTCTGCAATTTCGACTTCTTTTTGTCAAGTCCAAATTTGATTTACTGTTTTAAACTTCCAATAAATGTGAAAAAAAATCAAGGTTACTTTTCAACATTTGTAGTACATTATTAAATAGGTTTTGTTTTAACTCAAATATTAAAATCTTTATTTTCTAAAAATTGAAATTTAAGCAAAAAATAAGGAAGAAATTGAAGAATAAAATTTCGCTTGTGTTAAAAAAGACCAAAATGGAGGGTTAATATTTTATAAGTTTTATCCGTATTACAGTTGTTACATGAAAAGTTATGAAATATTCCGTTGACATCTATTTTTACTGTTCTGTCTGACAATCCAGTTTTATAAAGATAAAGAAAATCAACGTTTGATGCATGAAAAATTGCATTAATTTGTAAAATGTACTAACTACATTGCTTAAATGGATAGCTGATGAAGTTAAAAGTTTCACGAGACGAACCCCTTCGGACCCTTGGCTGTTCTCGACCGTGACAGGGCACAAGCTCGTAACTCTTGGCAACCTTGTAAACGTATAATCGATCTCGCTAATTAGAAAGCAAACGCGATTAATGGAGGGGGACATACAATTTTTCACTCTGTCTCGGCGAAATAATGTTATCGACGTCGTAGTCTGAATTTTACAGCGGACGAATTTCATAATGAAAAATGTACATAAAAGAATAAACGATTTTAACTTTCGTCGATATTAATCTTTTTATTACTTGCGTGGGATGTTCCCGCCTTATAATTTTGCTAAATGTATGAACGTAGTTTATATATTATTCAATTAGAGCAAATTGTTTCACAATTTAAACAAAATTGCATTTATTTTTATTTAATATTATTAATCTTTATTATATTATTTATTTTTATCGAATATTATCAATCTTTATTTATTGTAAATCATCAAAGATAAACAATGAAAATTAAGGTACAATGTTGAGGTATCAAGAAACATTCCATGGATATAATTATAATACGTTTATAAAAAAAAAAACCACGCGAATATAATGTAAGGTTAAAGTATAAAATGCAAGTACGTGAATTTGAATTGTCCATTATGAATGTTTGATGATTGAAGACGGGCAGAGCGCGTGTACTATTTATGGCTATTTCGTTCGTCGCGAAATCGAGAGATTTTGCGACTGCCGCTCGCAGTCGATATTAGACCGATATTCATGAAGTAAATATGCATTTAGATAGAGAATTAACGTGGCAGTTAGCCTTGCCTTTAGTCTATGGCATGTTGTATAATGAGTGTAAAAGGGCACAAAGGAATAACGTCGCTGGAATCTAGAGCATCCTCTGAAGATTCATAAGATTCGCATTCGCGAAATATTTTATGAGGGTAAATTCAATGACAATGATAAAGGAACATTTGCAGAATTATTTCGCTATTTGACAGACTCGGCATTGTAATGTAATTTAACCGGAGGAAGAGGAGAACGAATGAGACGAGTAAAGAAAATGTAAATTGCGGCGCTCGTGAGATCGATATGCATTTGGAACGTAGATTACTGAAACGATCAGGCTCCAATGATCATTCTTTCGCGGTGCATAATGGCTACGTAAAGACAGATGATAATTAGTTAATTGAAGAATCGTGTCTGCAATTTCCGAAGACTGCAAACGTGATATCAATAGACGATAGATCGATGTCACGGAATTAAGGAATCGACGTGAAGTGATCGCGCTCAACTATTTATAAACTTATTTACATCCATTCTTAGATTTCTACCAATATAACTCAATGCAATGTCAATTAAATTTACTCTACTTTATTTTTTTCTAATGCTTACAACTAAAAAATAAGTACAAAAAATAAGTTACACTGAGATTGATCCGTAACAAAAACACATATTTTTTGTTATTCTAAAGAAACATGGATCCTTGGAACGTACAAAATTTTATGTACGTGTTATTAGTTTTTTCTTTAAAAATGTTTTAAGTTCAATTATATATTCTAATCTATAGTATAAGACTATTTGAAAAACCTAAATAAAATATTATTAATAAAATTTATTGCTAATCTAATTAAATACAAGTGTGTGTTACAAATTTTTTTCAGAAAATAAACTGTTTTTAAATTATTTCCAAAATCCGTATCCGTGTCCCTGTTACAAATTAAAATTAATGTACATTGATGGAAATGGACATTACGTCCGATTTCTCGCGTTTGTTCCATGTCAAAAATGAATATCGGAGTTGAGTGTGCGATCTCCCGTAATATATACGCATCACGTTTGTATTGCGCGCGCGCAATTAATCAGTCAGTAGAATTAACTAAATTTGAATATCATCAGACGAATATGGTTTAATGCAAATTGCGGGATACTCAAAATTGAGGCAACGTTCACCACGCGTTAACAGATATGCGTTATCTATACGTACATAATGATCATTACGCACATTTTTGCCAAAGATACCTTTCACGTACATAAAGTGCCTTCGCCTTTGCTTGCATTTCGATTAATTAAGCTCTTTTAGCAAAAACGTAAACGTGTCTAATCTCTGCCGTGGCTAATGGTTGCTACAGGCGCGGCACAATTTGCTGCATAATTGCTACAGAGATTTGGAACACAGGGAATCCAATGTTGTTTGCCCCGTTCCCGCATTGTTGTGGTCTTCTTTCGGATACCCGCGGGACAAATATCCATTTAGATCGTGCATTAACAGGACGATTAGGTTTAATCCTCTCGACCTTTTGCGTATTAACTGAGAGCTAAAGGCTGGCCGAAAAGTTGAGTCGACTCGATGTTTTGTCTAGTAGGAAATATTATTAATTTACGGTGCGTCCCATTTAAATAATTGCGAATAATAATTGTGCTCGTGACATTTACACCCATTAAATTGCGTCGTCGAGTTAAAATTGCACTCCGAGGGAAAAATGCAAAGGCGTATCGTAACGGCAATATTAATTAAAGTTCGCAAAGGTGTCTCTTTTCTACCTGCCGAGAGGAAAAAGAGAGGAGCTTCCGACCTAAGTTAAAAATATGCCACAAGCTTTGCAGGGCAAGGGAAAAGGAAATATCTTGTTGCCCTCGTCACACGCATGCATTTAGATCGCGCATTAGCGGCGCAATTAAGTTTGAACTTTATCCCTTTGCGCGTAAGCGGAACAAAGAGAGTTTTGATAATAAGGGGAACTAATATCGAACCGCCAGCGTATAGGCAAGCAATCTGCCAGAATTGCACACGTATGACATTTAGTACTGACATTTCGAAAAGGGCTTCTCGTGGGACATTGTCTAATGCTGCAATACTCGTCGACTACTTTGGAGACCTTAATTACCTTAATATCTCCATTATGGCAGATTATTATATTTCGTGTGTTAAATCCTTGCATCAACTAGACACGGTTTCGTCGGCTGTTAGCTTGTTCTTTAGAACTATCAGTTTCCACATGTGTCATCATTCGGTTTTCTTTCGAGAATTTTATGCGAGACTTAGATGCGTCAATAGACATTTTTAAAGTGACGTAATATTAGTCATGAGAATGAGGCTAAACTCGACATGGGGCAGCGTTTCGTGCTTTTGATCATTATTCTATTGTTTAAATAAAATTGGTAAACTTTTAACGGAAATGAAACTGTGCACGAAAATAAGAAGCACATAATAATATTAATAATAACAACAACAACTTTATTAAGTTAGCAACTATGTAGAGTGACGTATCTACAATAATTTAATTGAGAATACCAGTTACACGCAACAGACGAGACTAAAGAGCTAATTTAATTCTTTATCTGTACAATAGAGAAATTTAAATAAACAATTACCAACGTAATACAGAATACTAGAGAAAGGCGCATTATTTATATACATTAAATAGATTGAATAATTATATTGGCAATTATTTATTTAAATTTATGTCTCTATTATGTATATTTACATAAAAGGCAATAAATTCTCAGCTGCAGTCTCGCCTATTGCAATCAATACAGTCAATTTTATTATTGTACATACATCACTCTCTGTATTGTTGTTAACTGCTGTGTACTTAATAAAATTATTACCATTATTATAATTATTGTAGTTATTGTTATTGTTACTGTATGCTCCTTATTTTCTCTTATAGTTTTTTTATAATTTTATACAGAGTGATGATCGATTTGGCTTGGAATTCATATGAGTTGTCAAATATGCAGATAATAATTATATGTAAATAAAACAAGTATAATAACAAAATAAAGCAAAAAATAGTATATATAATATTTTGTGTTCAGTTACATATAAAAAAAGTTACATAGGTATACATCAAGTTACATATAAATCATATATGCATAAAGTATAAACATTTGATTATAATGCATGGCAATACAACAGCTTCGATCGCAAAAAGAAAGATACGACAGAGAGTATGTAAAGGATAGGAGAGTTTTTTTCTGTAGTGTATAAGAAGACACGTTTGAAATATTGCTGTGCGATAAATAGAACAATAGTTGATTGACAGTATCTAATATAAAAATTAATTTGAGTTAGAATTTAAATTAAAATGTATTAATTTTCATGGAGATGCACAGAAGTATTATATTGGAGTATTAGATTGAAATACGATTATAATTAATGCATAGAAATATTGGAGCGAGGAACGTAAAATAAATCGTGCGACAAAGATGAACTATGAAACGCTGATAGATATTTAATTAGCTAGAACGCTGAAAGGAAGGAGTAAAGTGATTATAATATTATTGCGCAAAACGCTCATATCACATGTGTTTCATGAATCAAAAAATATCGTATTTACAAATTACGTGTTAATTCGGTATGCTTGTTTGATCCTAAGTCATTGTCGAGATTTGTATTTGTGAATAACTTTGTATTGCGTCGTATAGAAGAGCCGTATCTGGAGAAGATTTTACTTGGAGTAAAAGTGAGGCGGAGGGTTACGGGGGAGCACTTCAACATCCAAAGAGGGGGAGGACCACAGTGGCTTGACGGTGTGGTTAGCGTTTCGCTAACTTTATTTCAATGCAGCCGCAGCCCCGGGAATGATGCGGAACGTCTGGTAACGGTGATGAAATCCCGATCTCCCAAAGTGCATCGTCGTAGAATGCATTTCCGTCGTTCGGGCCGATTATCCGCGCTCGCGGTAAGACCCGGTGGAAAAAAATGAAGAAAAAAGAAAATGTCCTCCTCATAACGGCGGGATGGGAAAGTGGCATATTGGAATTCAATTCCGCGCGGAATTATATCGTACCGCGGCAACTGTTTGCACGCGGGCTTAGTTAATATTCCGCGAGAAAGCAAGAAGCCCGAATTTCGGTATTACCGCGGCTTCATTTCGTTTGAACGCGGCATTGCGGATTCGTGCGCGTACATATGTATGTACGTACAGTATCTCGCGACACTCGCGTGAAGACGCGAATTTACGACAGATCGTTGCCAGATGATTGCCGTGGCACGGAACCCTTTGTCCTGCGCGATCTGAAAATTTCCATTAAGCCCACTCTTATCACACGAGATGGAAAAATTTCTGAAATTTCTTGTTTCATTAATACCTGCTTTACATTACAGTATTGCGTGCAAGTACCCAGAAATTTTGAAGTTTTTATTGACGCTGGCGCAAAGAAACTAACTGAAAAAAAATTGGAAGAAAGGTTCGCAATTCGGTGCTCTCTGTAACAGCAGTAATTAAAATAACATTTATTCGGCGATTCTCTAGCAGGCAGCTTTCTGATAACGCTACTCAACAAATAAACAATTTTTTAAATAAACCAAATTAAGATCATTCTTAATTGTTTTCATTCACTGAATTCAAAAATATCAATAAAAACTTTGTGCCATGTATTTTTTATTATCGAAATATTTATCAGAATGTCATTTTTAATTGAAATATCTGCTTTGTTTTCCTTCAATTACTTTTATATTGCGAGATAAATTTGAAGTTTCCCTTTCAACAATATAAGAAGAGATAGGAAAGAGAACGGGGTTAGTTGTGACATTTTTTTATTCAAATTATTATAAATCTTCACATAATTATGATAGAATAATGAGAGTTACTTTAAAACATTCATTTGGACCAATAATTAAATTTTTATAAGTTCTTAATATATTTTATAACTAAGAAAAAAAATGTTGCCTATAAAAAGGCAGACGATAATCTTTATAGCTCAACTTACTCTCTTCGAGTATTTAATAATACATAATTTTAATAAATAAGGTTATATATTATTGAAAGAATTATGTATGTGTATTAATCAAATCTTTGTAATTTATAATACATTTACTTTAAATGTTTTAATTA
>NW_017305536.1:2426516-2436556 GCF_001594115.1 Trachymyrmex septentrionalis
ACAGATTTTATTTAAGCTTCTGAGTTTATAATGTTTCAGTTATGGGATATTAGCCGAACAAATCCCGACGTCAATTGAAATATCTTTTTATAATTAAAAATTCGTAAATAAGATAGCAACTTATGTGTTAAAGTTAAAAAGTACACTAATAATTTATATAAAAAGAAAAACACATCTGGTTTTTATTAACTGTTTCAATTACTACGTAGAACAAAAAGAATATACTCACCTAATAATTTTATTTTTGGTGCACGAAAACGGAAAAGCGCACGTTGTTCAGTTGTTGACAGCTGGACACAAATTATTATATTCAGCACAGTAATCTCCGTCTTTGTCTTGCTATCTTATGCAAGTACAGATGTGTCTATATGTACTTTAGTTACTTAGATATTTGCATTTCCCAACTTGCCCTTAGTTCAGCTAGCTCCGCTCTACTCTATATAATAATTAATATGTACAATATACGTGAGGAACTCAACTTTTATTCTGATTTCCTTGGCAACCGAAATATATAGATTATAAGCTTTCTTCAAAATTTTAGTAAGCGATTTACTTTATAATTTTATAATGAAACTGCTACACACATAATAAAATTTATTCAGCAGTGCATTTATACAAAATCTGAGAGAAGAACTTGTCCATATTTTCAAATTAAAAAAAAACCAATAAACATCAACTAACAGTAACATTATGTTAAAATTTTACATTTAATAATATAAATATGATATATATGTACATGTATATTGTTGAGTATGAAATTATAACATTAATGTTATGTTACTGTTGGTGTTTATTGAAAAGTCTGTTTTACTATACAAAAATATCTTTTTATGCTAATAAGTATCTTTTACAAGAATTAATTGTTATATGTTGATGAAATTTAAAAACTACGAATAATTTATTAGATTAAGGTAATATTTTTTGCAATTTATTCGTAGTTTTTAAATTTTATTAAATACATATGACAACTAATGTCTACTGTAAAAGATACTTTTAACGTAAAAAAATTATTAAATTGCTTGTACAATTTAATAAGTGATATTACTATTCTGATTTTGTTCATAAATGCGTTTTATGTCCGGAAAACATTTCGGCGAGCGATATGCAGAATCAAAATATATATAAATTCACACAAGAAATATGTATTTAAGCACTAAGATCCGCTTCGACTGAATATAAGTTTAAAATTTGATTTATTCATATCGATCTAACAGTCGCTTCATATTGTTCTAACTGTGATTAATAATTAAATTGACAGTTTTGTAGTAATAACTTTAAATTACTTATCACAAAACCATCAGTTTAATGATTAATCATCATAGTTAGAAAATTACAATTTTTATATTATTATTAAGTTAAATCTAAAAATTAATCACAAATGAACTAGAAAGCTAAAAACCGGGCCATAGAAACATAAAGGATGTAACAAAAATTCTTTCGTAATTCATATCTCGTTCAAGAGTTTATGAAAACGTGCATAGCCAACTAAATCAAAGATAACTGCTGGCAGTGCTGGCACTGATTTAAGACGCGCGAACCACAAAATTTTTTGCCACGTAGCTCAAACTGGGGGGGGAGGGAGGGTGGCTGTCGCGAGTGTGAAAATATATGATCCAAGATGGACTTCTCGTGTAAAGTCATAAAACTCGTATACATGATTTTCCAAACTGTCGTTGCTGTTGTCATGACCATCGCGTATTCGCCGGTACGACTCTCTGAAAATTAATCTTACGAGTCTAGTCCAGTCTAGTCTCGACTTTCCCGTCTGATTCCCGACGATTGCCGATGGCCGTAAGATTGTGATCTCGAGTTCGTTCGAATGAAGTTCGTCGAAATCTCTACTTACGTCCCAGTCCGAGCGGGTCTATCAAAAACTTCGGGGTCCGTCGTTCAAGGAATGGCGAGTGAACAGGCCGCGATTTTAGAAGAAGCAACTTGGAGGAAGCCGGAAATTGAGAAGTAGAAATTGAGCCGAATGCTTCCTAAGATACGGATGTCGGAAAAGTCGGGAAAGCTGTCGCAAAACAAGTTTATTCCGGATGCAACGATGTGTAGGAACCTGTGTATGAACATTCAAAGGGTTTCTCCGGGAATGTGGTTATACTGGATATACCCGACATTACTAACGCTGTTAGAAATGAGATACACCCAGAGAAAAGGTTGCTTCGATTTAAAGAAATTTTTTTTGCAATACTATGAAAGAAAAAATTTCTTTGATTTGTGAAAAAATTTCTTTGATTTAAATATTATTTTTTTAAATCAAATAAAATTTATTCGATTTAAAGAAATTATGTTCAAATTCAAGAAACCATAATTTGAACGTCATTTCTTGGATTTGAACATAATTTCTTTGAATCAAATAAATTTTATTTGATTTTAAGAAATAATATTTAATCGAAGAAATTTTTTCTTTAACCGTATAGCAAAGAAAATTTTTTTAAATCGAAGCAACTTTTTCTCTGTAAATTTCATGTGCGTTAAAAGAGAGAATGTAATCTATCTAAAAACTATTTTATACAAATGACAAAAGATACAATGACAGGATAGGTCACTAATTAGAAAGAAAAATTGCACGGATAAAATTCGTTTCTTTTTTAAGTTTTGAAAGAGAATTTAAATTTTGAAAGAGAATTGTTACTCTCTTACTTTAAAAGTGACAACCCTAAAAACGTAATTTTTGAGTTATTATCATGAATAAATTAACGGTTCTGTAACGATATTGCGGATTTTCAGAACGTGTCAGAAAAAGTAGGATCAGCGACTTCGATCCAATACTCTACTTTGTCCATTTTTTATCTGAATCAGATAACACAGAATTATAGATTCAGGAAGAGAATGAGATATTTATGGAATATTCTATTCGCGCTATGTTAGTATAAATAAAAAATCTTTTTTTAATTCTTCCACAGCAGCCCGCAGAATGATTCTAATTTACAAAAAAAATAATCCTAAATTTTAACTCAATCGAACATTGGGAACTTTTGTCTAAGGAAACTTGTTTAACATTCGGTGAATAACAAATATAAATGGCATCTGAGTGGGGAGAGAATCTAAACACAGCTCTGGTAGAGAATCTTACCCTGTTGGATAAAAAACGTGAAATGATAACAAAAATGTGAAATGAACAATAGCATAACATAGATTCGAATTTTGAAATAATGAATGACTTCAAGGCTTTAATAGTTTACATGAAATTTAAAACAGTCATGGGTACGAAATTTTCCATATTGCATCGAATTAATAGCAGAACAGAATGAACTTATCTCGAAAGATTTCAATGAATATAGATCCTAATCTATCACTCTTATTCCTAATTTATCAATTTATAAATTTAAAGTTACATTAAATATGAAATTACTTTTGAACAATAGGATTAAGTAAACATTACTCTCTATCAATCATAAAAAATGCGCTAATTACAAACTTTTACATAACTAGACTGATCACTTCGCCGCTATGTTTGTTGCCAAGCAGTCGCCACCTCTTAAGGCTACTGTTAATTTCTACATCCACATGATACATATTAAATGTGTACTATATGTTATAGTGGTTATGATATATACTCAGAAGTCTGTGAAATTAATTAAACTTCATAAAAAGTTGTCAAAATTATAACAATTAAAAAAAGGGAATTTAAAAGAAATCGTCAAACTCAAGAGGGATAGTTTTTCAGAGTCAAAATTGACAAAAATTACATTTAATCAAGTTAAGAATATATTCTTTTTGCTCATATTATTTAATTAATTCATAATTTTCTGTCAAGTTAAAAAATACTTTCTTCTTCCTTTGAAAAATTTTTTTGAATTGTGCCACTTTCAAAGTATGGGTGCGTTGTTTAGGATAAGGGCCCAAAAATGTTAGCGAGCGTAGGGTGCTACCTCGCGTCATCATCGTTTCATCCGGAAAAGTCGCGTGAGGAAAGCATGGAGTGTGACACATAGTCGCCGACGCGGGCCGGGTTCTCGGGGTCTCCGTAAATTACAGAAACTCGCGCGATGGTCTCGCGGCCGTAAATACTTGGTTATCATAGTCGACGGAAGCACGACGGGGCATTATACCTGCATTCACGTTCATCGTGGTCAGAGATGGCGGCGCCACACTGGACAGGGCGCGCTCAACGTTTCCATTCATCGGTGTGGATATCAAATGCAATAGTTCATGGCGGTGCTTCCGACTAGGTGGTCGACCAGTCCTCAACCTCTACCTCCTCTCCTAATCCAACCATCCAGCGTTTCACACCGGTCTCTGGCAGATTTACAGGCGCCCTGCTTGATATCTGCATCCGAGAGTCGCCCGTACTAGACACACGTGTTCCGAATCTCCTCTCTTCCCCTCTCTCGCTCCCTTCCACTCCTTCGTACTTTCCATCACCTCGCTGACTTTGAAGCAGCGTCATCTGAGATAATTAACTGAGTAATCGACGTGGTCGAATGTGGGATTAAAGGTCGACGGACGGCTGAGAGACGGTTCGCTAATGAACCTCCGTGGTCCTTTCATTCTCGAGTATCTTTCAGATTAACGAGATGTATCAGCCATTAGCATGCTCTCGTCTTTTTCTACTTCCGTGAATACGTTTTATCATTTTATTGATTTTAATATAATTGACATTTTTCTAGATGTAAGAACTGATTATAATTTTAAAAAATTTTGAAGATAAAATTAAATTATACTAAAGCCCTTGGCTGAGAGAAAATATTTGTTGCAATAAATTATTATAGTTTTTAAAAATGCTTTCTATAGTTTTTTATAATATTTAAGATAGAGAAATATTAATATATATTATAGAGCTCACTGATTCACACATTTTCGTTTAATGTCATTTATTGTTGTTTAACTTATTAAAGTATGTTTAAATTAATCAAATAGACGAACTCTTTTAATCCATGTTCACATTATATTGTACTCTTAAGCTTGTATTGCCGAAAATTAAAGATATATACGTTGGAATAAAAACATAAATTACACGGGACATAAGTACGATCAAATATAGGAGTTCAAATTAGGAGTTCTTTATTGCGAGAAAAAATTACGATCACTCATAAACTCAGGCTTCTAATATTGGTACTTTATTTATATGATCATATCTGATCTGATATTTTATGATGAAATTTCATGAGTAGCTATATTATTATCGATTATTGTTTACTTAAGAATAGTCGAAATGCTGGCGATATATTTATAATGTCAAAGCGTACCCAATCTTATTTCTAAAAATCGCAAATTTAATCAAATTGTCGGTATGTTTATTATTACCTCGTGTATTTCGTAGCTGACGTAATTAATATATCTTGAAAAATACCTACATTGTAGAAAAAGTATCATTAGTGTGTAATTCGAAACGTGTGAATTCATTTTTATTTAGAAATTAGTATCTCGAATTTAGAGACATTTTGTGATACAGGTTTAAGAGTGTATACATTAAACATTGAGAATTGCGAATTAAAGATTAAAATTCAATCAATCAGAATGGGTTAAAAATTAAAATTATCTGATTGGATGAATTGGCGATTCTAAATCTCCAATGCGTAGTGTGACATGGGCTTTAGCTCCGCGTTTGCAATATTTGCCTAATAATATTAGAATACCTAATTGCAAATTACGGTATATGATTAACAAACATGTGATTATCTAATGATTAATAAAATCTCGCTATACGTCTTCCTTTTGTTTGTTCTCCGTCTTACTTAGTGAGGAGAAAAAAAAACCTTTTTTATTTACATGTAAATTTTTAATGCTCTTTCAACAACGTTTACATTGAAGGAATGTGAAACATATAATTTTTATCACAGATGAAAGTTCTTCTTCTTTTTACACTTCCTAAGTGATAAAGTATCACTCGCCCTCTAGATGACATCCTAGCTTCGGCAGTGTATCAGCCACGTAAAGTGATAAATAAAATATCATACTCTAGTGCCCTATAAAAGGTTGATATCTGAGCGCTGCTATGGTAGCGCATAACATCTCCGGTGCGACATTTATTCATACCTGAAGCAAAGAAAGAACAGATCGTTAAAATTGCAATCGCCCACGCAAGTCCGTCCACGAGCAAATCCACGATCCGCTAGTGAACTTCCCAGCCAACCATTATCACATGTATATACAGCTAATTGGACCGTTGATCCTTTTTGAAGATGAGAGCTTTTTAACAAAGAAATATAAAAGACTTTGTTTTCCAAGGGTTTTTGAGGTTACTGAATTTTATTCTGGTCTCAAAATTTTTTAATTTAAATTAATTAATTTAAATTTTTTTATTTAAATTAAAAAAGTAATGTCATTTTATACTTTATCCGAGAAATATCCTTTGGACGTTTAGAAGATATAGAGTCATGCTTGAGAAGTTTATGCTATATGGAATGAAATTCGGTTTTAGTAGTATCCTCTCTCTCTATTGAAGGAAAATCTATAAATATCATAAAGCTCATAATCAGAATTTGAAAGTCAAACTGGGTATCAACATTAACTGTTTGCATAGCACTAATGTCCATCAAATAACGCAAAACTTAATGTTATTTCACAATTACAAATTCCCTAAAATCAAATTTTGTAGCAATTAAAACATTTCGAAAAAATTCTATCTGTCATATATTAAATCCATTATTTAAAACTTTGTTTTTATTTTTGACCTCGAATATTTAAATAAAACATTATCAAATTATCCTGCACACCAAGTTTCATGAAAATCGAGCGAGCAGTTTACAAAATAAAAAAGGAAGTCGGTATGCCCAAACGGGTCCACAAAGAAAAATCTGATTTCACGGTTGAAAAGTCCGGACGAGGGCTATTCACGCGACATAGCAAGGGAGAGGTGGTTGCATTTTGCCGATTTGCGTGCTTGTGTAACTTCTTGCGCGCCTTTTGCGAACGCTATGCACGTTACGCTCGCGGCCGGACAGTCGGCGTTTATTCCTGCCGTATTCTCGCGGTAACATTCGCTGGCGTCCCCGTTGCATCCTCTATCTTCAAAGGCATGGGATAATGGAATTGCTATTTCAGTGCGCAAACATTTATTCCCGCGGATACCCGTTCATGTTATAATTTCTGGGATGACATGCATGCGATGTTTGGTGCCCCGGGGGCGAGCTCGCGCATTTTGTCGGCCGTGGGAGATGATTACTTTAAAGAACGCCGGAAGCAACTTTGCGCTTTTTTTTTCCTTCCTAATTCTTCCCCGTCATTCGCGAGAACTCGCCCCACAAAGAAAGTGCGCCGATCGCGTAATCGAATGTTACACTCGGGAAGAGCGTGCAGCGCGAAGCTCAAACAGTGGCGTGGCGGAAAAATGTTAAGAATGCTTCGTCGATTTATTTAATGTCAATAATGTCTGCCTCGATTCTCCGCATAGTATAATGTAAAGGGCGCGCAGCGATGCAACAACGTTACACAGACTTATCTTAATTAACTAGTCGATTGTTGTACAACATGTTGTATGTATAACACATTGATACTCGAAGTATATATGTCGCAAAAAGGACAATAATAAAAAAGCGTTTAATAAATAATGATACCTTTCTGTATTGATCTGTAAGGTAAATGTCTCAATAATTGAATACATCCAGAGATTGAAAAATCAATAATGTCTTTATAATTAGATATTTGTCAATAACAGTAAAAAAAAATAGCAAATCAAAAAGAAAAAATTAAATATTTTGTATTAAAACTAGTAATAAAATCATATAAATTTGATTACAAATTATTATGAAAAAATCATTTTAATTTTTACAGGAACAGTCATATTTTCTCATCTTTTCATCATTTCGAATGAGACATTGTAGTATCTACATTTTTGAATTTTTCAAAACGTTGTATGATATATATGTAATATAGATATTACTTAAATATGTAATATATTTTTTATGATTGTGAAAAACTGAAAATTGAATTTTAAAAATGTATTCTATTACAAATTTAATTACTGATACAATTAATTATATTAGTAAATCAATGAAATTTTATTTAAATATTCTTTTTTAGATTATAGATGCAGATTCATCAGATTTATGTATATATGAATAGATTTTTCAACCATTGAAAAAACAAAGTATTATATTGATAGGTATTAATTCCTTTTATAATACTACTAATGATTGAATTAATAATAATATAGAACTGATCATATCTTTTCATTAATTTAGTCATTGAAATGTTGATTTTTCAAATAACACAGATAGTCCAAAATGAATTCTGTTTTGATTCCCAACTTACGAAATGAATTGATTTTTATCTCATTTTTGTTCTAAAAAAAAAGTATTATTGAGAAAGATTTCACTTTTATATCACCAATCTTGAGCTCTTTTTCAGATTTAAAAGATAATCTTTTTCTAGTTTTTTATATTTTTTTTAATTTTGTATAAAAATAACTATATTATGTATGATAATTATACTTTGATCTTTATGGAAATTAAATACTATCTTTTATTAAAGATTATATATATATATATATATATATATACAAAATATGTATTGCATATAAATATATTTTTGTACTCTTTTCTTATTCATTTCCAGCACATTAAGCTAAATTCTTAAAGTAACTTAAGAAAGTAAATACTTTTATATACGAGTTGAAATGATCAGTTGTGTTATCTAAGCTTATATAGATTCATTACTTATGTCGCAAATTTTTCGCAAATCTAGGTTGCTTTCTATAATTTGTTGTAACTTCGTGACTTATAAGCAGGGCTCGGTTTTATTTCTAATAAATTTATTTAAAATATATATTTTAAATGAAGAAAAAAATTAAAACGTTATTTAATATTTATTATTTTAAATAACTTCTGCTGACCTATTTTTTACTTAATATTTTAAATAAGTTCTTGGAATCTATTTTATATTTTTTATTTCAAATAAGTCATATCAATTACTTTACCGACTCTTACGATTTTATATTTTAAATAAGTTTTTGAAACTTATTTTTTATTTTTTATTTTAAATAAGTCGAATTGGTTATTTTACCGAGCCCTGCTTGTAAGTAATTTCCATAACGTTATAATTCATCGTGGTTTGTAGCATGGCTCAATACACAAGCCCGCCTCGCTAAATTACTATAAATTACTTGATCGACTACCCCGGGTGCGAACAGTATGCAACAAACCTGGGGCAATTATCTTCGTTATACAGAACACGGGGCGAATGAAAGAGCATTAAACTGTTGGAATAATATAATAACGGAATGGCCACCCGGATGATCCCGCGCGACGTTTTATTTCTCCAACGGAGCGGCCGCGCCATGAAAAATTATAATTGATATGGACGGACCGGAAACCGAGGGGGAATAATCCGAAGGCGAATGCTCGTGGAAAGGTAGACGGCGGGAAAAGAATCGTCGGTCCGTTGAACTAGAATACAAAAGTCGGCTGGAGACTTATGAATTAAAGGATGTCGGTCTCGACCGTGCTACGAAACATTTCGTGGAAAAAAGAGACTCTTTTTCTTAACGAGAATGCACATTTCTAATTATTAACGTGATTAACAACCGCGTTGTATTATGATGTTTAAGTGCTGAAATAAAAAAATACTTCAATAGTTCAATTTAATTACTATGTATTCTATATAATTTTTAAATATACGTTTTAAAATAATGTATATAAATCACGATTTACACCAAATTCACGTGGCAAAATGACAACTTTATTTAGATAAGAAATTAACTATTAATTGTATTGCTATTACTGATTTCCGGACTATGTTAAAAATCGAAGAACAAAAAATAGACACACTTTAGGAATAAGTTTATGAAAATTATCTGTTTATACGATAATTTGTTGAATAAGAAATAAATTTTAAAAATAATTTTATTTGCAGCAACAGCATGAGATAATTTGATAGTGTAATAAATACGTGTAACTTAATAATTATTTTAATCTTATATACAAAGTGTTCAAGATTAGAAAATAAATGCAAATATCAAAACAAAACAATTTCGTAATACATGTTTAAAAAAACTTGTACAATATAAAAAGAAATAAATAATAATAAAATTATTAAAAAATTGATTTTTCACACATGAAAATTATCACCAATTTTTAAAACTTTTATTATTT
>NW_017305536.1:2436656-2446798 GCF_001594115.1 Trachymyrmex septentrionalis
ATATTTTGACATAAAATATAAAATAGTATAAGTTATTAATTTCTTAATAATCATAAGCCTGTTCTTTTTAGCTGAACTTTTGCACCAGTTTATTTTTCTTTTTTTTCTTTCTTCCTGGATAGAAAGCCAAAAAGAACAAGCCTCATGTCTTAATATTTTTATGCATGTATAGAATAATTAAATGAATTATTTGATAAAGTGCACAATTACGTTAGGCCATAACAAAATCTCATAAATAATTAATTTTTTGATAACTCTAATTTCATACTTTTACAGTAATTATAGTATAATATACAAAATATACATATATCGATGTTCATCCTATTGTCTTGTTTTTCTTAATAGTGATAGAAAAAAAGGCAATATACACAATCGGCATGAACACATCAAAAGTCAGTGCCCAGAATTACAAGTCTTGGACACAACATTGAAGTAACAAAATTGATTTTTTTCAGAAATTGATTTTTTATTATTTGTTCCTCTTTAAATTACAACTACTTTTTTTTGTATTTTTCTTAATTTCCGAAATATCTCTACAGCATTTAAAATGAAACACCTCGTACATCGTCGTATAATCAACTATTATTAATTAATGATATTGACACGGATTTGAATGTTAACTATTTCATTTGCATAAACTGCTATTAATATACATACAATAATACATATATAATAATAACAGTTATTTTATGGTATATATAATAATAATAGTGTGTTTTTTAGGTGGCATGGCTGCGTGTCGATACGCAAACTATTTTGACGATAGCGACCCACGTGATCACGAAGAATCACAGGATCGCGGTTTCCCACAGTGACCACCGAACGTGGTTTCTTCACATACGGGAAGTACGGGAATCTGATCGAGGCTGGTACATGTGTCAAATAAACACGGATCCCATGAAAAGTCAGATCGGTTATCTCGAAGTGGTCGGTGAGTAAAGAACCTGCATTGACTTTTCCTCTGTTTTAACGAACTGGTTGCAATTATTTTGATTATTTCTGTCGTTCTCATCTCGTAGAAAGATTTCCACAGGATATTGATAGTGGTTACATGTTTTGTTACTCTCCATTGATCCAGACCGGGCAAAGATTGATATAATTTATCGTCCGTTTATATTATTATGTTTTCTCATTTATTTATTACTTTCGCCGTCTCACTGCATTAACAGAAAGTAGAAGACACGTTATTGAAATAATGGACTTGAAATAAAGTCACCTTTATTTCCTCACGATACCAATTCTCGTCCACCGCTCCGTTGTTATCACAGCTCGCTCGTACTCGACCGCTAGATATTCAATTAACGCCACAAGAAGCTGATATCGAAGAAGAGAACGCGATGCGCCGATTGAATATCACAGCGTGATATTACAGATGGCATGCGCACGAGTATAATGCGTTTGTTGAAAAGGTAGCACACTCAATCGGAATCAGAAATCCGCCAAACCAATGGGAACTTCTAGGCAATGCAAGTTAGTCTGCTGGCCTCTTGGCTGGTACAACTTACAAAGTGGCTCTTGCCGCAGTTCGAAGACTGCTGCGAGTACTCCCGAACTGCAAAGCTTTAGTCGTACGTCGCTGCTCGAATGCACTCGCAAGTAGATTATACAGCAATGCTAATAGGAGACCGCTTTCATTGGTTCCATCGCGTCGTTAAGACTTCGTTTCGGGTACCACCGGACGATTCGTCCTTCTTCCTCTCTTCCACCCTTCGTTCGTGTTACGGTATCATAATCTCCTCTCGCTCCTTCCCTCGTTTTATCATCTAAACGATGCCGTGTCCCGTTCACTCTCTTCTCTCCTCCTCGTCCAATTTAAAAAAGTTTCTCAAGCCGCAGTTTTGTTATTCCCATCGTATTACATTAATGATGAAATCTGCCATTGCCAAAACGACCGTTCACTATTTAAGGTTTGAGTATGCCGAGCTTAATCCTTGCGTACATCGTGCGCGAGTAAGTGGCAATTTCCATAGATAATGTTACTCGTAATTGTACGGAAATAGGATGATGCGTTGGAGATACTGCGATTGCAGTAGTGTGGGCGCATGAGCATGCAGGATGTATCCAAGTTCGAGCTCGACTATGCACATTAAATAGCATGGTTACTGCTGGTGTAATATTGAATGAAATAGCAACGTATATTTCTTATATGCAAAATGAATTATTCGATCGAGACAATTTCTCGTGAATATTGCGATTATTTTTTACAAGTCTCGTCTTTATTGGTTTATGCTAAATGATTTACACAGTTAACATTTTGTATTTGTATTAAAATTGGGTCTCATTAAAAATCTTTGTGTTGAATTTTTAAATATTTGAGTGGTAATTTAACAATGTGATTATATTATTTGAATATTTTGTATTAAATTGATATTTAATAAAAATTTTTTAGTGTTAAAATAACACCGTTTATGAGTAAATGAACAAATAAAAGTTATAAAACGTAAATTGTAAGATAAGTGAATAAAATACATGTCAATTTAACATACGTGGATAGTTTGATAAGTTTTGAGCCTGGACATGAAAAATGGCATTACAGATCAAAAACTGTTGTAAAGTGTAAAAACTGCGTCTTTTTAATGGCTGCTCTAAAATTTTCAGTCATATATGACTCTTACAATCAGTTTTGTTTGGATGTCAGTTGAGAAAACTGGTGCTACGCAATAGCTGTCGCGTTTGCTGACATTGGACCGGAAAGGTGTGTTTGGACCGGTTCAAGAGAGATACAAAGGATTTCTTGCGTGATTGTTGACGAAACATGAATCCACCACTACACGTGTGAGAGCAAAGAACAGTCATCTGCTCCGAAGAAGGCGAAGACGTTCTATTCGGAATGAAGAGACTAGAAAAGAGATGGACCAAATATATCGAGCTAAAAGGAAGCTATATTGAAAAATAAAACTGATTTTGCCCAAAAATATGTTTCAATGTCAGTTCAAAATTTACCGAAGTACCCACGTACTATAAATGTATTAATTTTACTGAAGAAATATACTTCCATAATTTATTGTCAAAATATCACATTTTTTTATGTTAAATTTTACGTAATATTTGTGTTACATTTTAATATATTTATCTTGTTTTAAACCAACATCAAAATCAATAAACTGTTTGGAATATGTGAAATGTGATAAATTAGACATGAATATTTTCTATCTATGTACTTTATTCGGACTTTATACATAATGTAACTGGAATAAACAGATACGTGCAATGAAAAAAAGTCTTGTTAATTGAAATTCTGTTAGATTTGCCCAGAAAGATATAAATTAGACACTTTTAGTTAAATGTATGTACACTTTATTCGAGATAATCAAAAATTCAATTATGATAATCAGAATTCTATTTGGTATGATCCTTTTGTTTATATTTCTTATTGGTACAACTAGAACAACTTTTCTCAGTGTGATTATTTATTTTATTATTAAAGAAGGAGAAGAGTTTATTATAATGCGTTTGACATACTGCGGGAAAGCGCAAAATTCTATCTCTTTATTTAATAACGGAAAGAAGAAAACTCGTATTATATATCATACAATATTACAGTAAAGCACATCGTAGTTATTGAAGTGAAATATAAGTATCCGTGCTCTTTTCTCGAGATTCTCTTATCGGCGATGCGGGCGATTCAAAACTCATTATTTCTCCAATCTTTTTCGCATGCTTCAAAAGTCGGCAAAAGAAAGGTCTCTCTCTTCTTTTCTCTTTTCTTTTTACTCCCTTCCTCTCTCCCTTCCCCCCCCTCTCTCTCTCTCCCTCTCTCTCTTTCTGTATCTGAAATATCCTCACGAGTTATACTTTCTTTAATGGCTTCTCAACATTCATCTGCAGAATCTATATCTATTCATCGATACGATAATTAAATAAGCTAATGCAATAACGATACGAAGCAACCCGATTCGGGTTAAATCACCGAAGCGGCAACGCGGAATTCGCAGGAGCAAATGCAAAGATCGTTATTCAAATATAACGCGTATTATAACGTGATGTCATATCTGCACACGAAGCAAATGGATACGTAATATAAACATTTTCGCATTCTCTCTTGAAGGGAAGCACTCAGATGAGACCGGACTGGCTTCCGGTCGTGATGTAAGCTTCGTTGCTCCCGTAGCGTTTGTTGTATACTTTACGGTCTTCCGGCACGGTCTTCTGCCGTTTCGTACCGAAATCAAATTGGCATTCTCGAGATACGGCCAGACTCTCGCATCCCATCTGTAGCAATCTAATCCCGCGCTCCAGGGTCCGTTGCAGCTTCACCGGCGGCACGGCGCGGCGGAGGCAATGACGGCGGCGGCGCACAAGTTCTCACGCGCGTCGACCTGACCTGACCCTCTTTCCCAGGTTCAAACCGACGAACGGGGCGCGTATAGCCGGCCGGCTACTTACTGGGAACTTCGTCTCCCTCGTGAGATCATTCTGCATCCCCTCACCCTCTCGGTTCGTCCGGCTGAAGTAGGTAGTCCCCGGCAAACCACCTCGCCGCACCACCGCGCTTTCTATTTTAACGGCGCGGCACAACTCGCGGGAGTGCTACGTCGTCGCGGTCTTACGTCGCTTAAGAAATCTCCCCCGCGAGTAAGTAGGCTGTGAAGGTTAGATCGAGGTTGAACCGATTTTCCTTCGGGAACTCACTTTTATACGGCACGGAGCGCCTCCGGTTATATATCTGGTAAATAGCGCTATATTCAATGGGATCATGTAAAACGAACGATCCAGAAATGAAAATGTAACAAAAATTTAATGTTTGTTCATGGAAAGAATTTTTGTGAAGTATTTAAAAATTTAGCTGGATACAGATCTGAACACAATTTTATTGGGGAATATAAAGATAATTATATAGAAGACTCTCAGACTTTGATACAATATCAAAGCTCTTTTATAGTATTGGTCATTAATACTTGAGATTTGTATGTAATTATATGTCGATTCAACAAAATATTTTCAAATTTGCATCTAGCTCTCAATTTTTAGATTTTTTAGCAAATTGTTCTTTCCATATATGTACTCGGTATTTTGCTAGTCGGGAAGAACAATTCTGCTAAAAATTTGCTATCTAAAAATTTAGCTATAGATACAAATCTAAAAATAATTTTAGTGATTCATTAAAATAATTACGTAATTGTAAAGCGTTCAAATCACACATAAATCAGATTATCCAAGGAATATTCTGAAAATGTTCTTAAGACGTAAAATGTGCTCTGAACATCTTTAGGAGGTTTCTTGAAGGTCATCGTTGTATGAGACTGATTGCTAAAAATGTCAAAGCATTTTGCAACATTGTTCATTATGGTTGAGATTCCTACATAATTATTCTGATGTACCAACAAAATTATTTTCAGATCTAACTAAACTTTTAGATACTTCAATAAAATAATTTTTTCCGTGTGATAATAGTTAACGCCGTATTCAACGGGACCTTGCAGAACGAATGATCTTTAGCAAGTGTAACGAAAATTTGTTTGTGTGATTTATAGTTAGCAATTACTGTAATCTTAGAGTGGCCATTGAAGGCTATTTCTTAGTAATTTAATTAATTCTTATCCTTGAACAGTTTTAATATTTGACGATTTTATCAACTAAATTCTGCTAAATTAATCCAACGCGCTCCAGAATTTAGTTAAATTTAGAAAATGTATGGACAAAGAAGTCACTATTGGACGACTTTATCCTGCACTTATGTAATTTACTATAACTATTACTATAATTCTAATGTCAGAATTTATAGAACTGCATATTCATTAATCGCATTTAGGTCAGCTTTAAGAGGAAACCTCAAATACACTTGAGAAATCTTCTCGCGTGTAGGAAAGAGAGTGGCTGGCAGTATATCATGAGTACACAAGAGGAAACTGATTTTCGGCAGAGGAGGTTCTCCATGTATAATTAGAAATTTCAATTTAAATAAATGCTAAACATGTCGATCTTTTATTTCGATTAAAGGAGTATATTTTATATTATTTAAACCGTTTTTTTTTTATCTAATCATATTATTTAATGTGTTTAATATTATTTAATATTATTTATAAATTTATAATATCTTTACAATATCTTTACGATACAAATTTAAACACTAAAATTAATATAGAAAGTAATGTCTACACTCGTGTAATTTGTATTGACAATCAGATGTAAATTATATGATTCTCGTGTAATACACATTTAACGAGATGTAAAACACAGTATTATTAAATAGACTTCCTATCATGTAATTTTCCATCGATGATATAATAGCTTTACAATGCTACAATCGGCGTACAATCACATTATTCGATAATCGATCGTCCAAATATGCATTGGTTAACTGTTGAATGATCTTATTGTGCATAATTAAACTTTGAGCTTTCATATACCTTGATAATACAACTCATCAGAGAATGTTTTCAGCTTTCAATTATCGAGGATCTCGCAACGTTTCAATGCACGCTTATACGCAGGCGTACATTGCATTAATGAGCATGTCGATTTATCTGGAGAAAAATTCACGAATAAATTTATAAATCTCTTTCCACATTCGTAATGTCACAGTCTTTCGGGATATTGAATTTATATCATGTTAAAACATTATTTCAAAATTTACGAGAAGTAACGTAATAGTGCGCAAATCTTTGAGATAACACGGCTTTTCAATTTGTAACTTTACGCTGATGGTGACTCCAAACGGAACTGAAATATTTATTTTTTATTGCATTGTCATTGAATATTGTTATAATATATATTTAATTAAAGATAATTTTATATTGGAAATTTACGCATTACTGTAACTGCGTTAGACTTATACACAGCCTGTCTTTTAATATTTTAAAGTTTATTTTTATTACATATGAGTGTATAAATTATTAAATTTATTCTTCTTTTAAAGACGTCACTCTCTCATGAATGAATAGCAGTCGTAAACAATCAAGATTACTCGAGGACTTCTAAAAATGATACATTGAAAAAAATCATACATTTTTATAAAATCGATTTGTGTGAAACATTTATAACTGTGTGAACAATTCAGTAGTGAACGATAGAAGTAACTTATATGACTGCATCTCGCGTCAATGGTTATGAATAAAGTAATTTTTACCATCGGTTGCTTTAAAAATCGCGCTTAATGTGCAGAGAAATTCAGAAATAAAAAAAGAAGCGTGTTGAGTGGTAAGGAAGAGAGGAAAAAAAGGGAAGAAGGAGGAGTACGAGTTCATGAGAAAGGAGGAAAAAAATGAGGAACGAGTGTCGTGCGCTCGCGACTGGAGGGTGAGAGGAAGGGGTACACGACTTTTCATTTCCGAGAAGGGCTGTAAAGATTGCTCGCGTGCAACCACCCTCCCCCGGCCCACACGTTGTTCCCGGCAAACTTGCGCGGCCGTATTACCGCCATAATAATAAGGTTAATGCCTTGCAAATTAAGCGGACGCGAAAGACCTTTCGCGTGGCTTTATGCCCATTTTAATGCCGATGCCTGATCTTTGAACTCGACGAGCCGCAATTATCACGACACCGAACCGATCTCACGGGCTTCAATGAAATTTGATAGGATTCTCCTTGAATCTTGAATTACAATGATATAATGGACCACCAATACGTGGATAAAATAGACATTAATCATACAGTTAAACGCTCAAAAGTTATACCTTGTGTATTTTTCGAATATATTGCTCACTTACTACAAAAGTAACACAAATAAAATGATTTCACTACAGAAAACCGTAAAGAAAAATGAGCTATTACGGGAAAAACGCAGCAAGTGATGCGTAGATTATTCAATTGATAAAATATATTAAATATTGTACGTGTATATTTAATAGTTACGTAAAAGATTAAACGTTTTGATTTATATTTGAAACCATCTTTAATACACAGAGAAAAATGAGACTATTTCCGCAGTATTTTTTAGTTTTGATTGCAGTATTTGAAGTATTGTACTTAAATTAACCACGCCGATTGTATGAAACATTGTCGTTATAATTTAAAGATATATGAATACATAATTGTAACGTAATATCTGGTATGAAACGTACTTCAATAGAGAAAAATTTGTTAAAACCACGAATATAAATCAGTTTATCTTACCACTACAGCATGAATAAATTGCAAAAACCGTATTGTAGTCAAAAGAACTGCAGTCAGCAGAATAAAATCATAAAATTGAAGAATATTGGGTCAAAAGAAGTTAAAAAGTAATAAATAGAAGATTACAAAAATAGTGAACACGGATTGAAGTCAGTAAATTGAACAAATATTTTAAAGAGAAAAAGGTAATAGGTCAAATAAAGTGTTTTGATCATAAGTTAATATTGTCTGTAGACTATTTAAGAACAGAAGATCATGGCTTAAACATTTAAAACGATGTTTATAAATTCAGTTCTTTTGTCTTTTAATATGCAACATGTCGGATATTAAACATTTGTTGAAATAATATGTTTTGCCCAAAATTTTTTACGTTATTCCAATCAAATTTCGTAATTAAATTATATTCTATGGCTGGTAATGATAGAATAAGTAAACCTATTCTGATTGATGTGATTAAAAAAAATTAAGTTTTCCAGATAAGGGAAAACTCTATTTTATAATTAAACAGAAAATTATTAAAAGAGCAATTAAATAATATCGACAAAAGTATGTATACTCTAAAATCTGGCAATAATAACAAGTAAATAAGTATGTACAATAAAAATGATAAATACGAGCCACGTGCGATTGTCAGGGAGTTGAAATAATTTAATACATAAGAAATATAAAAAGAATATCTTCTTAATATGATCAAATGTCATTTTTTGTCATTTTCATTTTACTGCAATCATTAAAAACTCTTTTTGAGATATGACGATTTTATTTTTTTTTTTAAATTAAATTATTTTACTTTTGTACGATGGGGTAATATTTACTTAACTCATTCAATAACTTGAAAATCACGATTTTTTTTTTAGTTGTATAAGAGAGCGATATTTTAGATATTGAGCGTTCACATTATTGCTATCAACAATTGTTTTGCAGAGCGCTTATATAAACTTGCGCATAAAAAAAACATAGCTGTATTTTCACCCTGTTGAGAATTCTTTGAGTTCCATAGTTAATTATAGGATCTAAGAGAAAATGCTAATTAGACAGAGAAGGAGGGTATCGGTAGATCGCGAATTGAAGGAAGAAAATAGATCGAGAGATTCTTATTCGTTGGGAGTACACTTTGATCTTCGTTAATGTCATCCTATTATAAGATCCGATAAGAGACGATGCACTCTCTTGTTTTAATGAAATTTCGCATTGCCGTGTAATTCGCGAAATAACGTAGAGAGACTGCTTTGCCTCCTTTTCTGCATTAATGCAGTTTCCAAGTTCAAATAATTAGCTCGTCGATACATAAGGCGTTCATTTTATCAGTGCTATCGCCATAGAATCAAAATAAACGGAACGTTTATAACAAGTTGCGTATTACTGTCACTCCCGTTAGAGTTTTTCCTCCCAGACGGCGGACGGAGCCGTAAGTAATCTCCACGAGTACTGTCGTGACAGGAATCGATCGTTTTGTTCGGACGTAACTTGCGTCACGAGCATCTGACGACAATGCTCGTAAATCACGAACGCGTTTCGTCTCGTTGAAATCTTGGCGAGAGTCTCGTTTATTCTCTACATAAGTAAAGGGACGTATATATATTGCTTTGATACGCGAACCGATTCCCTATTCTGAAATCATCCAATTAAGCCTGGCGAGAAATCGCTTGCTCATACCCCAGAATAAGCTTCATTCGTCCCTCCAAGCGGAAGGATGGGAAGGATGTCACGTGGCTATCGGCTAGCATCCGGTACAGGTCATTGTCAGGACGTCCACGTCACGTTGACGTTGGCCGCCGATATATGGACATAATGCACGATATCCTCAGGGATCTTGACAGACCGTGGGAAACTACGGTTAACTCTGTGCCAGTTTTGATTTAATTGAGGCGACTAACTGTCTCTCGTAATTCAAGTCCGCCATATAAACTAATGGAACATAAATCTTCAACTCTCATCGCGAGTTATTTCTCTAACTGATTATCTCTTAAACTTTCGCATTTTATACTTGGAAATGTAATAAATATAATTGTTATATTTTTACGTTACTTTTGTAATAATATTATAATATGATACAAAATATAATTTTTTTATTATTATTAAAATAC
>NW_017305536.1:2446911-2453894 GCF_001594115.1 Trachymyrmex septentrionalis
TATTGCGAGTGGTATTTTCAATTTTATTAGTGTATATATATATATATATATATATTACTATCTATGTTGTTGTTAATCGCTGTACTAATAAAATTATTATTATATTTATATATTATATATATATTTTAAATAATAATTATAATTATACATGAAAGGCAACAAAAATAGGACTTTCTAATGACTCTCGAAATTAAAAAACAAAGTTTCAGGTAAATGAAAATATAAACACATAATTAGAGAGCGATAAATTTTGCGATAATATGATTTTTAGTGTTTATTCTTCTTATACAGATTCATACATTTCGAATCGGTTTGGAGTCTTCATATTAAATTGTAAATACTGTCGACATAATATTTACAGTTTATAATTAGAAAACATCTTTTCCTCCAATATGTACAACCACTAAAGAATTAATAGAAAAGGTGAGGTAAATTTCATTTGAATATGAATTTTAATATTAAATTCTGAAATGGTAAATGTGAATTGAGAAAAACTGAACAAATATGAGTGTCTATATAATGTAAGTATATAAATTGAATAATGTGGCTTACCATAAAAGAGTATTTTACGTAGAACGGAGAAAATCACATGAATTTGATATTGAAATTAAGTCGAACATTATTTAACGTGTGTGAATCGTTCAAATTTTGTAAGATTATTGCGCTCTAATCGCCGCGTTTATACTCTCATTTGCTTAAACCTTTGTTTGTTTATAATTATAAAATTTTGTTTACCTTCTTAATAATATAAGGAATAAATTTAATACGTATTTTGTTTATTTCTTTTACGTTTACGAATATATTGACCGATCGATATACGATGCATATCGAATTACTTCTCAAGTATTCCATGGCACATAGAGAGATCATACATCTGCGAAGGGAGAAAAGTTAAACTCGCTCTATATACCCCGCAAGAAATTCAACCGTATGTGGTACGTAGTTTACCGTGCACCGTGGCGATATACATGATGCTAGTTTTTCGACTGGCCGGATACGGATCGCAATTTTCGAGGCACTCGTGCGTGCTTTTTTAAGTCTTTCGACGTCGTGCAAAACGTGAACGGATACACTTCTAAATTCGGCTATAGAGCGCCAGCGGTAGCCTATTTCGTTGTAGAAGTTTGCAACTTTTCGCAGCACGCTTTGCAAGTCCATTTCCGTTTCCCCGATGCCTTTATCCGGTATCTTTATCCGTGAGCGGTAAAGTACAAAGCGGAACGGTGCGGCGCGCCAACGATAGCGATGGTAATGATGCGGGCAGCAAGCTGATTTCGCGCGCGTACACCCCAACGTTTCTGTAAATATCGTATTTGATACATGTAGGTGTACACGATGCACATGTGGCATGTAACATTTAATATTACAAATACGCAATCGACATCCCGTTCGATCGTTCCCACTGTGGTAATCGAAGCTCTCGTAGCGCCTCGCATTCAACGTCAAATTTTCATTAATTACATCGATATCTCGGCCGTGCGGTGAAACGGTGCAATGAATTTTCATCTCGTACACACAACAAAACCAATTTCAACTTTATCGATATCGGGCTATAGCTGCGCATCGAAACGCATGATTTCGCCGTTTCCCATAAATGATTTATTCTGAGGAATATCCGAGGAAGAATGAAGAGCAACGTGGGTAAGACTGGCATTGTACTATCACTTGCCGCCAACTTATGCGTAAAGGAGAGAGGGGGAGAGAGAGAGAGAGAGAGAGAGAGAGAGAATAAGATGGAAAGAGAAATTTAGTCAAATTAGAGGGAACAGGAATCTAAATAAATGAGAAGAAGGATAGTTACGTTTCTCTGAGGCCACTTCCTGAAAGACAAACGTCTGCTCTTCACTTTACGAAGAAATTTCGAGTACCGCAGTCTCGACGGATTTGTAACACGATATTCCTCGCTTATTAAAACATATAGAAATATTTACTCAGAGAATGTCGAAGAATATGACGAAGAAGTAGGAAGACAATTAATATTCGCTATCAAGTGGAAGTAACAAATGCTTTTTAAGTAAATTTTTGTGTATCTTACTTCGCAGTTTCCTTAATCCCTATTTTTTTCTTTTTAATATTAGGCACTGTATATTTTTACTTTACTGCAATTATGCTAACGTTGAAAGATCCAAGAAGTCAAATCAAATAAATAATCGCGCGATCCATTATGACAATCAGGTTGAAAGATGAATGTTCGTGTCCGCGGGGATTTGCCCCAATTGTGATTCACGTCGTCGCGAAGAATTCAATAGAAACTCGAGGCATAGAAACGTTCTGCGATAGACTTTGTCCGCGCGGGAAATAAACGAAGAATAAGATTGTTACTTTGCGGCGAACTCATCGCAGCGGGCGGTAATTCTTTCTCTCTCTCTCTCTCTCTCTCTCTCTCTCTCTCTCTCTCTCTCTCTTTTCCATTTTGTCTCTCTTTTCATCCTTCCTTCTATTGCGCAAAGAGGCCTCAAGTATAAAGTTTATGGCGAATTTACGACGCGATGAAGCACGATATTTGCACTTTAAAATGAACAATTCTCAATTCCATACTGCTAGATATCAAAGGAACAATGGTAATTCAATCTTTTAAATTAAAAATAACATTTTGTTATTTTAATTTCTAAATCAACTCATTTCTATAGTTAATTTTAAAGTAAACAACGTCTATGTTAATGTGTGCTCTTAATAAATAATAAATTAAATTTTAGTCAATAAGACACATTTTTTAGTTAAACTGTTTAATTCCATTGCTTTAGTTAAATTAATCAGTAATTAGAGCAGTGTGATGATTAATGATTAAAAATAATTCAAATTAATAATTTAACGTAGTGAATTTAACAGTGCATGCTCTCTGCGGATCGGATAATAACAAGGTTTCTTTTTACGCGAATCAAACAACGCTGTCCCAAATTATATTGAGTACATATATATTTCGCGATACTGCGCAGAAAGAACGATTTTATTAAGAAATAATTTAGCTAAATATAAATCTGAAAATAATTTTGTTGAACTATCAAAATAAATGTTGTAGAATGCTCAAGCCAATTGCTAGAATATCCAAACTTTTTTGCAGTATCGCTCATCACGATTAAAAGTTTCCTACATAATTATTTTGATGATTCAACAAAATTATTTTCTGTATCTAGCTGAATTTCTAAATATTTCAATAAAATCGCTCTTTCCATGTATAGAAGCGCGAGGTAATAGCGGTTCTCCGATGGCCGGCGGATGTTTTCTACGGATTATGCTCGTGAAATACTTCGTTGAAACGAAGTTAAGCAAACGGCGCAAAATGCAACGCTGCCCGTTCTATATTCCGCTCGCAAAAGTTGACAAAATCGCGTTTGTTCGATCGTGTAATACTTTTTGGCGACAAAAAGGGGATTTGTTTTGCGCTTCTGTACTTTCATGTAGATTTCGTACTTACAAGCGAAATTATCTCTGCAAATTCACCTGAGAAAAAACAAATGGTTTTAATTGCGTACTGGTGCTGCTAAAATTTCTCCGACGGTAAATTACCAGATGCGATCGTAGCAAATCGATTGGACAGAGTTAACAAAACGAACCAGAACTAGTTAAGTATTACTTTCAACATGATAGTTTCGTAAACTATGCAAAGTGATATTTTGGATTCAGTACGTTGGTATCTCCTCTCGTCTCTATACGTTTTCCATTAGTATTCTGAGTGCACAAACCACATGGCTGAATTAGGTTGCTTTTTTCTTTCAATATCTCCACAAATATTTTTAAATTACATTTAAATTATTTTTATTGGTGACGATATATCTTATCTCTAGATAAAGCTGTTTATATTATCAAAATAAATTATTGAGATTAAATAACAATAAATAAAGGGCAAAGTAAAAGTAAAACACATATTGAAAATTTAACACAATTAGATAGAAAAATACAAATAAAGAAAACAGTCTAAATTCAAATATCAAACATGTAATTAATTAAAACATTAAACAGCAGATATCATAAATATTACAAGTTTTGGCTGCCGGATTGAGCTCTCTTCAGACATTAGCTTATCGCAAAGATCAATGTACAAAATTAGTTATCGGAAATACATGCATGTTCCTTGTAATATCAGTTCAAGTGAGCCTTCATGCAGAACTCGACATTGTTCGCATACGAACGGTTGGACAGTGAAATGTGTTCAATGTATAAATAAAATTATTAAGAGTATTTATAATAAATAATAATTTCTTTATTTTATTTTACAAATGTTAATATTAACTTATTAATAAATTTATTTTCTAAGAAGAACCATTTTACGAATTCTGCTATATTATAAAAAGAAATATTTAAAAAATGTTCATATGGTATTATTGGAAGAAATTCAATAAAAGTTTGACGTACACACACACACACACACATACATGAAGATAGAATAAAAAATACATTTCCATCTTTTTAATATAAATTTTTAAATGTTGAAAAAGAAGATACTCTTATTACTAAAACAATTATTATATTGTTCTTTTTAGATAATTATTATATCAAAAGAACATTTTAATACTATTAAAGGTTAATTCAATATTACCTTTAATGTTATTGAAGGTTACTAAAATTAATAAATTTAAGGTTACTAAAAAAGAGTCTTTAAGGATTTTATATTAATTGTTGTTTATATATGAAGCAATGATTGCGTTCAAATGTATTAGTTTTACTTTGATACTAATTTTTGTTCTATGTAAACTCCACAATATGTATAAATTATAATTTTGTGCTCTTAACTTCTATTCTTATGCGATATTATTTTCAAAAGATCTTCGAAAGACTTTCTATTAAAAATATAAAGTTGCTAAAAAAATGTGACGTTCTTCAATCCACTGTAAATCTCTTACGCGGGCTATTTCGAAATTTCTCTGAAATGCAATGCATGACAGTCCAACGCCTCAAAGAGTTTCGCGACAATGGCGTTTCAAGCACGCTTGGCGCGCGCCTGTTTTTATTGTACATTATGCAAGCCGCGCCGGGCTTTCGTAACCGCGGGATAATGTGATCGCGAAATTGTTCGCGAGAACGCGAACACCAACATGCCACGAGGTGTGTGCATTAAGAAGTGCATCCTGATACGATGAAATGCGAATGAGTACAAAAGTCACGTTGAATTTAACGCTCTGCTTAAGTGCTATCAATTTAAACTATATTCCACTTGTATATTTACAGGGGCGCGTATACATAATTCAGAACAACTTTACAGAAATAGTTGCATGCGAATGCAGCGTCTGTATTAACTAGCGGAGGAGCTCTGCTCTTCCTGCATCTGCTTGACCGGCGCGATGAACTCTCTTTGAGTAAGGAAAGGTTAAAAAAGAAACATATAAAGAGAAGGATAAAAAGCAGATTTTCATTTTCCTCGCGTTGAAAAAGCTACTGAAGATCGCGCACATTCTTTGTGCCGGAAATATACTCTGTAAATAATTTAAAATAAGAATAGAATTTCAATCTCATACTTTACCTTGACGTATATCTACGTTTTCAGAGTTATCATAATGGAGTTGAATGTATAGAGATCCAAGGATATAGCTAACAATATATATCTTTGCACCCTTCATTTACATTATGCCAAAATGTTTTTTATACACATAATTCAATTGTTTCTCATTGAAAATTCAGAAAACCAATTAAGCTGCGTAATCGAAAAGTTTAGAAAATCTAAAAAAAATCTAGAAAATACTTGGATACATACTTTCGCGAGTAAGATCGCATGAATTTAAGTAGAGCGAGGGAAGGAAGTGCGAACGATGAATTGTCGAATATTCCTTTTTGATGGCCGTTAGCAATTTGATACGGTGATACCTGCTAGCGCCATTTGAGTCGCTTTATGTACCGAGTAAATAAATCCTTGCCTCATACACCCACACATACACATATACATATATAGACACGGTGCTCTTCACTTGCCCGTCCGTCGCGACCGCCAGGAACCGACTGATTTCGATTAGGGACCTGGATTGTCCTGCGGATCGTGTGTCCCGGCAAAGTGATCTATTGTTCCAGCGAATCTACGCGCGTCTCGACCGAACTTTCCGGCATTTTCGCCAGCCGTGCCACCCTCGCCCCGCCAGGAATACTGGGAACACACTTTTATCTTCATTCTTTATCCATCGCGTCTCTCTGTCTTTACCTATCCACCGTTCGCCCGTTGCCTTTTTTCGCGTTGGCCTCTGGCAGATAACAAGATGGCAACGGACCGTGACGACGAGTATCTCTCTCGCCGAGTAAAATTGTCCGGATCTCGTCACGGTACGGGCAGATAGATAGGCTACGGGAGATGGGGAGGAAAGAGATGCGCATCCCCCTCGTTATCTTGCAACGCCCGCCGTAGAGAAGTGGTAGCATTGTAGCAACAAATACATAATGGAACATTTCGCTTGCCTCTCCTTCCGCTACAAGCGTTCGTGGTTTTTGCTCTGACCAACAACGTGACGACATCTCGGCATGTTTCTCGAATGTTGCGTATAATATTTCCACCTGGCAGACAATACCGTTTGTGTGGACGTTTCATTTTTTTCTTTTCAATCAATAAATTCCCTTATAATTTAATTTTTTCCAAAGCTCTTGCAATCTATTCGTCAAGTTAAAAGTTTCATGGCACAATAAATTATTTGATTCCATAAAAAAGAACTTCATTATCCGTTGGTTGTATTGGACGATAAATAATTTCTGGTATCGAGCTTTTGTCAGGTAAAAATAATAGCTTCTAATATGATTGAATCAAAGCGACAAGCATAAATTATGCCTTCGATTTAACTGTTTTTATCGGAATATATATATAGAATATTTAAACTTAATATGCGACCATTTACATTATAATCTAGAGGATAAAAAACTCACGCTATGATTTACTTATATAAAAAAAAACGGTTTTACTAAAGCATCTGAAAACTTAGCTAGATACAGATTTGAAAATAATTTTATTTATTATTTATTTTATCTTTAAAATGACTCAATAAAAAGCATTTTGTATTTGTACTAAAATC
>NW_017305536.1:2453994-2456407 GCF_001594115.1 Trachymyrmex septentrionalis
GTTAAAACCGGTCGTTAAATAAAATGTTTGTGTTGAATTTTTAACACATGTTAATTTAATGCTATATGTGATTATATTATTTGAATATTTTACGGTAAATAGATATTCAATATTTGTTAGAATTAAAATAATTTATGAGTAAGGAAATCTAATTTATGAAAAAGTGAAAAATAATATAAAAATATATTTTGCAATGTTAATTCCAAGATAAATTAATAAAAAATAAATGTACATGTTAATTTAACATGTTATAAATGTTAATTTTTTAAGAAATATGCTTTCACAATTTATTTCTAAATTATCAAAATATTATATTTTTAATGTTATTTTTTTTTACATAATATTTGTGTTACTTTTTAATATATTTATCTTGTGTAAAATTTACACAAAAATTTGAATGGACCGTTTGACTTACATGAAAAGTGTTAAGCACAACACAAATTTTCCATTCTGTATAAGCTTCTTAATAAAAAATTATTTTTTAGAGTTTTTTATAATCATATTTACCTAAACGATGCAACCTAAATGATCATATCGTAAATTTAAAAAAATCTAGCACAGTTAATTTCATAGTTCTAATACAATTATTTCCAAATTTAATGAAATTCTTAAATACTTACTTCAGCAAAATCGTTCTCTTTATAGATAACTTTTAAATTTAAGTAAAATATCATAAATAGATTATAGTTTATACGATAAATCCGATTAAATTATATAACATTGGTCGACAAAAATTAAATCAAAAGACAATTGGCGGTCCGCAAAATGTGTAACACAGCACACTACGTTATTTCCATTTGAAAGAATTTCCGTGTTTGCATCAAAGCCAGAAAATTATCCGTGCAAATTTCTTTACCTCAATAAATCTCGCGAAAAGCGTTGAAAACTATAAATGTCAGGGCTATGAAGAATTGATACATCTATTTTTATTTCCCGTCTGTGGATACGTGTGAATGCCTGGCGCGAGCGATATCCGACAAAAGATATCGTATAAACCGATACCTTTGTTTCGGAGTATGTATTTCTTGGCACTGTCGTGTGTTTGGAGCTAATCGTAACTTGACTTTATATTGTACTCATTCTTATCATGTCTTATGTATTACGTTTATATATTATTTTATATAATATTTACACATAAACTTTATACATTGCTAAAGATATTAAGTTTTGGTTATTTCTCGACTGACATAAAAAAAAATTCGGAAATAAATTTTATATATCATATTAAAGAGTTATTTAAGCGTAGTTTTGTGTCAAATAATGTTTATCTTGGGAAAACACGGATGAAAGAAATCGATCAAAAACAATGAATCTATAAATCATTTATTGATAATAAGTTAAGTAAAACATCAAGACATTTCAGGAGCTAAGCAACAAGGATAGTATTGTTACTTAGACACATATAATTTAAACAAAATTTTCGCGCGATTAACGAGCAAAGAGTTCGATACAAAATAATAGTTTGATTTCAAATTATATTATAGCTTTGAATAACAAACTTATCAAGTCACATGTATTTAAGAGTACTAACAATATAGTTTTATAATAAGAAAAATCCTATATTCTTAGTGCTTAAATATGTACATATTTCTTGTGTGAATTTATATACATTTTGATTCTGGATATTGCACAAATATACATTGCAGTTTTTGTTCCTTATAATTCGTGGACACACACATCTTGATATCTTACTAATAACTTTTAGATTCATTTAATAACGATTTTTTCTATATTTTCCCGTGCATCATTCGACTCTGCTTAAGTAGTTCTTTGATGCGATGTATAATTTATACATCTTGGAACTTCTTCGTGTTAATTGATAAAAAAAACAAACTTAACATCTTCCTTCGAAAAAGCGTTTAAATATGCATAATTTATTTATTTAAAAATTGAGATAACGTTTGCCAAATGACTAGATCGTATATATTGCAATTTTATATATTTATTTATTTGCAATTGATATCGAAATTTATGTTTACAATTTAAAGTATCGAAATTTTAATATCGCTTATCCCCATAAGAACAGGGATAAGAGCTTTAATGTGTGAACTCTCATTCAGGTTAATGTATTCTCTGTGTATGAGTCTTATCAATTATTGCAGGCCCAAATCAGATCCGCAATAATGCCAATGAACAATTTAATAATTTACCAGCTATAATCGTGCATTCACGATCGCTGAATTACTGCCATGAGAGAGAGAGAGAGAGAGAGAGAGGGGGGGGGAAGAGAGAAAGAGATGTTTTACCAGGCACGGTCATATATTTCCATATCATAATTACAAAGTGATGTTACAGATAACATCATCGATTCGATAACACACCTAATCCTAGTGTTGAAGCGCTAATAAGTGGAGGCTCCATTAATGTTCATATTTATTGATGCGACAATCATATATATATATATATATATATA
>NW_017305536.1:2456507-2456906 GCF_001594115.1 Trachymyrmex septentrionalis
AGATATTTTTTATTTAAAAAAATGCAACGTGTCAGATTTTGTCGAAGTGTTTTAACTTATCAAGTAATTCAATATACTGCTTCCTTATTTCAAAAATAACAAACAAAAAAAGTTTGATTTTTAAATTAGCATAAATGAGTTAAATAAATATTACTCTATTAATCATCAAAATTGAACTAATTTAACTTATAAAAAATAATTACAATTTAAAATCAGTTTTAAAAGACTATTATACAAAAATGATAAAATAACATTTGATTATGTTGAGAAAAACTTGCAAAAAAATGTCATATATATATGGAAGTTATTTGGCACTTAATATGATAAATAATTTTCACTGTAAAAGCAATCAGAAATATTTAAAATAATTTAAAATATTAGATTACTAAAAATTATTAC
>NW_017305536.1:2457006-2458671 GCF_001594115.1 Trachymyrmex septentrionalis
AAATAATTTAAAATATTAGATTACTAAAAATCATTACCTAATACTTATTTTATTAATCATTTATTGAAAAAATAAAATATTTAATAAATAATAATGAAAAGATCAGGACGTCAAAATAAAACTAGCTTTATTTTTGTAGTTGAATATTTTTATTTATATCCGTTATTAATTTTACTATTATCTGTTATCAACCTTACATGAATATTATTTATGTAATAAAATTGATGGTACAATTTAAGAAATTAGATTTTATAAAAATATTGATCTAATCTTTATAATAATTGTAAATATGTACAATATAATTATGCAATGAACGTGAAACATTCGATCTTTATTATAATAAAATTGTATAATTAGATTAATATCACTTACATAAATGGATCAAAAATTGGTAATAGTGTTTAATATTTTTAAATATTGTTAGCACACACAAAACAAAATGTAACGTCATACTTTTGTCTATACTACTTATTTCTCACTTACTTTATATTTTTGTCTAAATGTTGCTTATATTAAGTAAAAATGTAAAATATCGATGATATGCGGCAAAGATAGTATACTTTCAATAATTTTTCTCTAATATGACACACAATTTATTGATAAAAAGAAAATACATATGAATGTGTATATGTTTGTATGATCGTTTAAGATTAACTCAGTGCTCTCTCTACGAACGAAACGCAACGTGCCATGAATTATTCAGGAAACTCGGCAAGCTTGCACGTGCTAATTAACCGACAACCTGTCGTCGCGTGAGGTTACTCTTTGAAATGTTGGTACACGTTTGTTTTGCAAATGTGTCAATAAAAGTCACAAAATGCTACAACAGTGACGGAACGCTTTTCGACGTGATTTTTCAATTTTACGGATTGTGTCGCCTCAATCAATGTGTCACGTAAAAAAAAACATTTTTTTTTACTGACCTCTTGATTAAAAAGAGTATTTTGCTTAAATAATTTTGCGTTATATCGGTTTAACGTTATAAAGAGCTTACAGTTTACACTCTGTGGCAATTCACCCGCAGGCGATTGTCAGGATTATACATTTTTATTCCCCCCCCCCTCCCCCTATCCAGAGTTTCTTTAATTAAATTTCCCTGAGCTACACGTAATTTTTCTTATTTCCATTCGACCCAATTGTGTCCTAACATCGAGCGAACGAAAGCTGTACCAGCTACGCAAGAAACGGAGCGTTGCTACATCGCTCGCGATTTTCACTTGCAGTAGAAAATCCTCGATACGGCTCAGACTGCGAGGCGCCCGACCGGCACGCGAGTAATAGTTGCATGTCTGCACGTGTTAACTGGTGAGAATAGCTACGCATTAACTTGTGATCAGCTGATGGTGTCCGTTTGTGTTATAGATAGCGTTATATCGGGAAAAAAATGTGAGTGGAGGAACCGCGGATCGATAGCTGGTTTGCGATTTTCTCACGGTCGCTTTCGCTTCTCCCTTCTTTTGTACAAAACTGTTTAAATATTGATTACGCATTTTTTACGATTTATAGGGTGGTGAAACGTTACTATAAAATAGGCACGAAAAGCGTTATCTTTATCACGCCGAAGTGTATATTTTCATGAAAACGGAATCTTTACATCCATGGTTTATCTTTTGTGTGTGTGTGTGTGTGTGTGTGTGTGTGTGTGTGTGTGTGTGTGTGTGTGTG
>NW_017305536.1:2458771-2461898 GCF_001594115.1 Trachymyrmex septentrionalis
ATAAAACTACGCGTAATCATCAATATCATCAAATAGCAATTTTAATAAATAATTTGCATATATTATACAGAATGAGTTGTATATTACACGAAAATGATTTTGCTGAATTACTTAAAAATTGAGATAGACACAAATCTGAATCTAATTTCATTGGAGTACAAAAATAATTATGCACGAAACTCAAGCATAATGAACAATGCTGCAAAAAGTTTTGACACTTTAACAATCAGCTTGAGCCCTACATAATTATTTTATTAGCCCACCAAAATTATTTTTAAATCTGTATTTTGCTAAATTTTGAAATACATCAGCAAACTCGTTCTTTCTGTGCAATGTGTTTTCTGTATCTGCAAATTATTTATTAAAATATCCATTGTCGGTAATCGACGATTACATAGCTTTGTATAAAAGATAAACTGTGGAAATTTGTATAAAATTCAAGTTTGCATACGTTTTTTGGCAGCTACAACACATAACGAACAAAATGCTTTTAACGAGGACGTAAACAATATAGTTTAAATAAAAACTCGTTTCAATACCTATTTTCTGTTACTACTATTTTGCAAAAATATTTATTGTTGGCTAGTAGCACAAATAGCTTTATCGCACATTATTTTTGTAATCGTCATATTATATCGCATAGCTTTTATAATATCGTTACTTTGAGTTTTCAAATACATAATTGGATATCGTATTCGTGCAAAATCAAGTAAATAAGGTGCTTTTAAATAATATTTTCTGTATTTCAAATCGATTAAAACTCTGCAAAGAACTTATTGCAAATAATAAATTATCTAAAAATTACAATTAATTAAATAATTATATATCTTTTATTTAAAAATGCTATATAAACATATAAATGTTCTAGGGAGATATCGCTTACCTTTAAATTATCGCTAACAGTAGCGCATTTATATTATTTCCGTCGGCGATTTGTCAATATCGTTTCAGTTGTCTGTCCGCATCAGCGAATGAACTTTTCTACGCGATCAACGCGCTAATCCGGCATCAAAAATTTCATGGCTCAATCATTCGTACAATATCCTATCCGAGAGTTGTCAGTTATTCTCTACGCGTCGCTGGCTCGCAAAATTGCAGTCGAAGCTACGTCAGCCATAATACTCTTTGTCGGTGTATCGCACGAATATGCGATATAACTGAGCGATACGCGCGTACTTAGCTGCATGAGCGCACAATGAGTGCCCGATTATCACGGCAGATTTGTATTGACGTCGTCTGTGCTTTATTTCGAACCAAGAACAGTAGTTGTTCTAGCGATTACCGTGTACGAGAAGCAGACATAGACTGATATCGATGTCAGATTTATATCATAAACTTATTAGAACATAAAACTAACACAAAGTGCAACAGCGTCAAAGTCTTTCACAAGATTTTCACTTTTTTATAGTGTTTTAAAATATTCATTAACATCATTATTGAATGGGTTAATGTGGTTTTAAATGTAATATTATTTCTAGCTTTATGATTGATTTCAAGTTTGAAAAATTGAATTGGCGCGACGTGCAATTTATAGAATTAAAAAACATTTTTTTTAAACATATGTTTTTTTAACATGTACATATTAATAAGCACAAAGATCTGCTTCGACCAAATAGAATTTTTTCCTTTTCTTGTAATAGCTATGTACTTACAGTTCATTATTTCACTTATTATTGTTTAAAGTCTTTTATATTGACTTCGCATCTAACTTGATTATAATATTCTCTTCTTTTCTACATAATAGAATTTCATCCCGTTATTAAATATTGAAATCTTTTTTAAATCTGCAAACAAAAAGAAAATGCTAGTAATTCCACTCTTCATTTATATTCACTCTGAAATTAGGAAATTTTATCATCCGTTATCGTATCATTATGAACGCAGAATGGAGGATCTGTGTAATCATCCGCGAATAAATTTACGTAATCTATATAAGTTTGCTTCTGTGTATGTGTGTGTGTGTGTGTGTGTGTGTGCGTGCGTGTGTGCGTGCGTGCGTGCGTGCGTGCGTGCGTGCGTGCGTGCGTGCGTGTGTGTGTGTGTGTGTGTGTGTGTGTGTGTTTGGCCGTGAATAATTTTCGTACGAAGAAGCGTGGCTGTTTCGCCAGACCGGGCGCCGGGTATATACAGATAAGCCAATCACAATTCTGTTTATTTAACAATTAACAATTGCGACGTGATTAATGTGCCTAGGTACTTATTTGCAACTCCCTAATGCCCGTTTAATAAAGCTCGCCGTTAATACTCATCGCAATCAAGCGTGTGCGTGTCTTCTCATGGCGTTTCGTACAATGCCCATGTTATTTTGATCGCGCGCGTCCACCGCCCGCGCGCGGATATCTTTGGACCGTGCAAAACCCCGGTGGATGAAATTCCCGGATCCGGTAAAACCCTCTTTGTTCCTGCAGCACGCTCGGCCCCACGCGATACGTGTTAATCGCACCACGTCCCGACACGGCGGGCGTCATGCGCTTCTCGGCGCCGCGCCATGCTGGCGAGGTCACGATTGATGCATGAACGCATTCATCCGGCTCGCGATAGTTACATTTTAACTATCTATTTGCGAAAGCAGAATATGTCGCTTTCTGTTGCGTGGCGAAAATAAATTTAGACAATTTAGTTATAAATCCAATTAGCTTCATACTCGGCACGCGAAATACGCCTGTTCATCCTTCTCCTCGTCTCTCTCTCTCTCTCTCTCTCTCTCTCTCGCGCGCGCAACGTGCGATCGTAGTTTCAATATTTTTTAAACGAACGGCGCAGCGTGTATAACCTGATTGGGTACTCGACGAGCACGTGTGCTTCATAAAGTATGCTAGGCGTTCATTGAACGGTAACGTTTAGCGCGTTTGCGAAAAACCGCCACGTGGCGCGACACAAATTTATATTGTATCGTAGAGAATTGGGATTTGCAAATAGCTCGTAAAGAGCCGACAATTTCGATGTAATTAACTGTTTCCGGACAACTACAATTAAAATTATCGACATTGCATGTACACATGCATGTACACAGAAAGAATAGTTTGGCCATTGTATTTTAAAAAGTTACATACAAATTTGAAAATAATTTGATCTTGATTTTGAGAGTATCAAAATAATTATAAAGAACATTCTTATACTATATAAA
>NW_017305536.1:2461998-2465787 GCF_001594115.1 Trachymyrmex septentrionalis
AGTATTTTAAAAAGTTACATACAAATTTGAAAATAATTTGATTAGAGTATCAAAATAATTATAAAGAACATTTTTATACTATATAAAATCTAGATGAGTTGTTAGATTGTCGAAACTTTTGGCAGCATTGCTCATTATATATACTTACGCGTTCTATATAATTTTTTAATCCAACAAAGTTGTTTTTAAATCTATCTCTAGTTAAATTTTCAGATTCTTCGGCAAAATGTTCTTTCCATCTTGGACGCTTAAACTAGTTGCTAAAATGTTAAAACTTTTTCTAGCATTGTCATTAACGCTTAAACGTTCTACATAATTTTTAATCGTCCAATAAAATTATTTTCAAGTCTGTAGTTAACTAAATTTTTTAATATTTTAGCAAAAATCTCGTTTCTTTTCGTATACGCGGGTATTTTTACGAATAAAACGTTTAAGACACACATAAAATACAAAAGGATTAATGACTCTCACGATCTTCGTGCGTTTTTCCTGATAGTTTCGAGGCGACGAAAATATCATCAATGTTATCCAGCAATCGATAACTCGTCCGATGATATCCCTTTTGTTTAAATACGTTATTCGAGTTCAACAGGAAGCTAGCTGTTTGCTGAAGCTCAATATTGGGTTACTGTTAGCGAATTCTGCGAACCAATCTCTTCTGGCAATCGCGCTACATATCTCCCTGTGGGCGCTTCGATTCGTTGGCGGCAGCAAAGTTGTAAGCTGCATATTTTATCTGTGATAAAGTGCACCGCCGATACTCCTGCCCGGCTCTCTCGCGCAGCTTAGTTCCGTTAAGAACTTACTACTTCCTTTCGCTGAATCTATGCGCATCCCACGGAAGCAGCGATCCGATAAAAATGTACAACGCCATCTCTTTTGTACGTTACTAATGTATCACGCTACCGTCTACTAGAAAAGAGAAATGTATAAATTAAACCTAGATCTGCTAAGAGAAAAATGATATAAAGGAAGAAGAAGATACAGTTAGAAACTTGACCATACATAGTTGGAAAATTTATGTTAGAGTTAACACATTTTATCTCTTCCAAACTATCTGCTTCAAACTTTTAGTTTAACATAAGATGAATATATACAGTAGGAAGTACCATAAATAGTATGTAAGAATTAACACAAAAAAAGCATAACACTTGCAAAACAAATTGTGGATGCGTATTTACTCGGTAAAATTGACATTCGTATTGGAACGGAACGAAAGTTCATATTTGATGCCATTGTAATTTCGTTAAAATAAACGGAATTTAAATTAAAAAAAGCGTCTTAATTTTAAAACTTCTATTTCCGAAAAGTCATTATGTTATTTGAGTTTCTGTGAATTTGATAATTTTTACATATAAAAAACTACGAGCTGGATAAAATGGAAAATTTCTTTTCACTTTTCATTTTCTTTTCATCCAATAATATGTTAAACTAATCTAAATTTTAATAGAATATTTACAATATGTTAAATTAACACATTTTATTAATTTATCTTAGAATTTACTTGAATTTAGTTTGAAAATTACATTATTTTTATGTTATTTGTTAATTTATTTATAAATTATTTTTTAACATTAAAAACTGTTGAACATCAATTTAACACAAAAATTTTAATGACCGACCAAATTTTAACACAAATATAAAATATTTTCTACAGTATACGTATATAATACATTAAAACATTGTTATAAACACTTTACATCTAATGAAAAATAAATTAAAAATACTTTTATTGAAAAAAAATTTATTTTTACTAATTTTATATTGTGTTAGTTTTTTTTTTATTATCTCCATTGTTCTTCTGAGGGAATAGATTGAAAGTATATACTTTATATTTATGACTAAGACTATGTAAGAGAAAAGAAAAGAACTGTGCACATAATGCATTAAGAGAAATGTGTTAAACAAAGAGAGAAAATAGTATTTCAGATCGCGATATTGAGCAGAAATTGATTCATTTTTCAGTGATCAGACCTGTCATACATGATGAAACGTCTGCGGAGCAGCAGATCGTTGGCGTACTCTTCGGGGTTAGCTGGAGATCCGCAGATAAATCCTCCAAACTTTTCTCCCCGTTGCTCTATTCCCCAGCTGATTTACTAAGACCCGCCCCCAATAGCCCTGCAGGCGGCACTCGTTACAACGTCGTTTCCGAGCCCGGAACGAATTCCCAACTTCGCTACGTGGCATGTCGTGTTTCGACGTGAGGCAAACGTTTTCCCCCCCTCATTCCTCCCGTTGCCCATTCCTTTCCCTCCCACATTGGCTCGTTCGATTTACGCATCGAAATTAAGCCACGCTCGGCTTGCGGCGCTCGTCCGATGCACTGCACTTTTTTAAACCCCGGCCCCACGCTACTCAACGTCAGTTGCATCGGTAGAAACGACGTTCTGCGAAACGAGCGCACCATTGGTCTGACCAGAGTCCAAAAGAATCTGGACGCTGTAGAGGTTGTTACGAAGAGAGGGAGTGGGATGAACGAGATAGAGCTAGATTGATACCTGATACAAGTCCATCCCGCTTGAAGATTTTTGCGCCAGCGCCACACGAAGAAGGGAAAGATTCCCTACGTCGCAAAAAATACGGAATACGACGGGACATCTGATTGCTGTCATTTAGCGAGAAATTCACGAGTATCTTCCCTTTATAGCGTCAGGTAAACGAATATCGATCGAATAGTCGATAAAATATGTGAGATAAATGTATGTGGGTGGAAAAATCCCAATATGCGCGGTATGTTACAATGTTTTTTTTTATTACCTTTTTTACTGCGAAACTTGAAACATAATTTGACAGAATGTCAAATTCTACGACCTAAATGTCGCGAAACGCTCGAAAATTGTATAAGATTTAAGATTTATTTAACCTTGCAGACATAATACTGGAAGAGTATGATTAATTATCTATTTACAAGTTTATTGAACAATAATTGCTTCTAATGTTTAAAATATAAAAATAATTTATCACTATATCTATTAATATTAAATTGCTTAGTATTAAATTAGATTGTTGTAAGAGTAGAAAACGTTGTTACTCCAAAATTGGTATCGAGATCATCCTGCTCGCTTGATAATACTTTAACATTACAGAAACAACGTTAGATGAAACGAAGTGCATAGTCACGTCGAGGAGTGGTGAGTTTCTAGGACTCTAAACGCAACTGGGGATTGTTACCGGTAAACGGGATGGGCGAGGCGGATTGAGGTTGATACGCGATACCAGGGTTTTGCTTTAATATATAGAATTCTCCGCACAACCCGCGTGCGGCTGGATATCATAACCAGACACAGCATGCAGAACAATGCGAATAAACTGCGGTGAGAGTGTATCGCGGACGTACATATATCAATTCCAAAAGCGTTCAGCGACGCTGTAACGACCAAGATCCATTTACATATAGTTATTGTTACTTAAGACTTACACTGCATGTATAGAATCGTGGATATCATGAAAAAAAGTTTGGTACTAATAATCAAATAATCTAGGTGATAGTTACATATTTTTCTGGAGAAAAATATTTGTAATTATAATTATATATTATTGTAATTATATATGTGAGTATTACTGCTATAATGTTAATTATTATTGATAATAAAATAATACTAATAAATGCGTGTATAGTTCTATCATCAAATATAGTTGATAATCGGATATGATTATTATTGTAGTTATTATAAAATTTAATAAAAATGTATATATGCTTATTATACAATATAAATTATAATTAAATTATAGTAACTGCAATTATTTTTATGGTAATAATATTTTACTATCACTTTCGATTGTCAT
>NW_017305536.1:2465887-2470494 GCF_001594115.1 Trachymyrmex septentrionalis
TCTATATAATATACTAAAGCTTTGGCGAAATAATTTAAAATATTAATATAATTAAAACCATCTAAACGCTAATTTTACTTTTCAAAATATTATCTTATTTTTCTAATCATCAAGTAATGCAGTAAATTACTTGATAATTTCATAATGTTGATCCGTCCGCCCGATTGCTCATTTGCAAGATTTTTCAGAAATGCTTAATTTTCTAAAATTCTGTTTTAGATAATAGATGTTCAAGAACCTTAGTTCCACTGAGGCAGAGTATAAGTTAAATTAGTTGACCATAAAGAAGCTAAACTCACTATCAATTTTAACGAAATTCTTCTGATAGTTACGTATTTTGTGCTGCTACTTATTGTTAAATATATTCATTGCAAAAGGTTTATTACCTAACAGTTGGTTATTGTTTATATTATAATAATATTTATTAATATTTACTAAATATTGCACCAATATGCTATACGCTAAATAAAATACTCGTACATTTGATAGCTATTATCAGACTTTTGTCACCGGCGCGTTCCACATTTTCTTTTGTCAATAATAACGATAATGCTATTGAACGATATATGAAACCGCCCATCATCAAAACAATAACGTTACGCGTGAATCGATGTCAGATAACTGTCCTCTCAATAACGGAAGGTTTACGCGTTAAGTTTCGCATTAAAATTGTTTTATAATCTACGATCGCACAGCAATGAAGCATTGAATCTAGATTGATGGACCCTGGATGGGACGGGACGGTTTACTGTAATGTGATGCGTAATACACGAGATGGAAACCATAAAACGAACGTGCGAAATAATATAAACTAGGCCACCCATTACTATATTAAATGATTGGTAATCTAATCTTGATCGAACATACGTATTTCCGTATTTTGTAAAATATCAATTTCAATTGCTGTTATCGCTTTATGTAATCGTGTAACTCCAGTGGGAATCCTTTTCTATGATATTCGGCAAAGCTTTCTAAAATTCATTAACCATTTGTACACGATTTTTCATGTAGAAAATGTTGATGTATAAACTGAAGAGGAAGATGAATTTAGGTGAATACTGGTATTGAAATAATGCTTTAGGTACAGTCGAGCACAACGAGTTAAGATTCGGGTCCAGATTGATGTGGTGGTAAACGGTAGCAGCCGCATGAGCGATTGCGCTGAGTTTTGTTTCGCAGTTTGCTAGGTTACAAAACACGTGGAATAGTAGAATGGAGGAGTAAAAGCGGATTGCAACCGCAGTAATGCCCAATTTGTTGCAAAGTTTTCACTGAATACATCGGCCTGAGTAATCGGTTAGAGATCAACCATTAATCACTAGATTGTAATTCAGTGCCGGGAAAACTTTGAATTAATTACATCGAAAATTTGAGAATAACCTCTTGTAACTCATACTCTAATGTCAATCTTATTTGTATACGTATATAATATGATAATCAAGAGATAATATGTTATACTTTAATGATAATTTTATTGTAAATGTCATACGAAGTATACATCTTTATCTGTGCACTATATATATGCAGTAAATATATTATAAATAATATATTAAATAATAGATATATTTTAATATTGTATATAAATTTATTTTAAATGAAAAATCTTTTACGAATGCAGTTCTACGAAAATAGAATATAATTTTCAAATCAACTTTAATAAAGAAGGCTCCTTTTCGTAAAGTTACTTGTATTATTGCTATCATCCAAAAATTACGGTCACTAATTAATAGACATATTAGGATCGTATATTTAACATTTAAGTTTTTTTACTGTTCGTACGTATTATCATTTATGTTGAATATACATATATTGTTACACAATATGTATACTCTACTGTATGTTTCGATCGGATATCGCTGATAAAATAGCACCATGAGCGGAGTTGATACCCATAATCCACGTGGTCTTCAAATAGATGCCATGCGTACGATCGAACGAACGAATGATCGAACGAACCAACGAGCGAGCGAACGAACGAACAAATGTTCGAAGCTCGATTGTGCGGAGGGTAGGAAGAGAAGTGGGGTCTCTCGATAGCCGGCAGAGATTCTAGGTGGCTTTGACCCGCCAATTCAGCATCACCCATACGGGCACTCAACCGCAAATCGAGTTCCGGCCGTAGGGCGGAATAAAATCGACCCCGTCAACCTCGACTTTCCGGCTCCTCCCTTCCGGTAACCGATGCAACCTTCGATTCGCATGTAGGCGAACCTTATAGTAAGACATTACTCGCGAGGGACGCGTTTATCCCGAGAAAAGGTGTGAGAGAAAGGGGGGGGAAGAGAGAAAGAGAGAGAGAGAGAGAGAAAGAGAGTGTGTGTAAGAGGAAGGCAAAGAAAGAGAAGATAAAAGAAGAGAGTTTGGATAGACTTTAATGGGTGTAGCAAAATGGAAAAGCCTGGCCGCGGAATAACCGAGCCACGCTCGGGATTATGATTTCCGCAAAGAACGCGCGTGTCGCGCGTTGGTATTCTTTGCGGATCGCGATCGTAAAGTCCGTCGTTTTATACGGAAACCGGGGCAAGAGTAGTGCGGTCGGTAAGCTTCAACAATCTGCATTTGTATACACGGGATTTTAATGCGCGCACGTTCTTGGATAAATTGGATCCCACGGAAAGTCGCACGCGGGACAATTTCGTATCTCGTCGGTCGCGTCGATGAAGTCAAGAATTTTTTTATGACAGGTGACTAAAGTGGTGCAATTGTGTGTATATATATTTATATGGTCCGAGATAAATTTCAAGCTCTTTTAAACTCCGCAAAACTCCCGGCTCTCGAGAAGTTCGTGTTGAGAGAAAAGTGTTTGATATTCGTGACTATTATAATTGTATGAAATGATTATTTAATGTTAGGAGTTCCATTTTCATAGTTATTATACTACTTCAGTATAACATTGATAATATTGTACAGAAAGAAAAGTTCTTTGGTTTGTGTAATAATAATAATTTTATATAATATATATATGGTTGATACACAAAATGAGATTAATAATCATAATCATTTTCGATGCCACTACTATATATTTTTATATATAAATATTATGTATAAAACTATAAATATAATTACTATTACTAACATTATAGCAGTAATAACAATAAAAATTACGGTTCTAACCTATAATAATTATTTTACCAATTATAAATTATAATTACATAATTATAATTACACAAATACCAAACACTTTTCTGTCGGTGAGTAATACCTGAAATGAGAAATTCGTTTCCTTTAACTTGCTCTCTTTAACGACTAAGTACAAGAGATCCGACATTATAGGTAGGATGAGTGGCGCGCGGGGTGAAGTCGTCGCTTCCGCCGGAGATGACGCGGATGCGTTCGTTCCCGCCGTTATCGTTGTCTACTTTATTACGTGCAGCCTGCATGCGTCGTGTATGCGCACGTGTCGTCCCGTCGTACGTTGTACGTGAACGACGTGGTTGCTGCTCGTAGTTTCCACCCTTCGCGCATACAAAGAGCTAATCCACGACAGCTGATTTATGGATGAACAGATATACTTGTCCACCCCTTTACTGCCTTCGCAAGAAGCAACTTACGGGCTTATTGTTGCGCTAAGTGTTGCGAAAGCTTTGCGCTCTCTCATGTCTCATTGGTACCCTCATGAAGATCAAATTTACTACTCCGTACTCCGCTTTTCCGTACTCTGCTCGGGATATCTTCTAATTTCTGGTAACCAGATACCTGAATGTAAGCTCTTTTATTAGATATCGTATGATTATAGGATCACGTCCATTAGCCGGATTAAAGACAAATATAGTACGGTTATCCAATCTCGCGGTTTTCCTTCATCTGATGTACTTTTCTATCTAACATGATTCTATTGAATTTCTAATATACTAAGAAAAAACTGTTTGATGTTTGTAACTATAATTGCATAGTAAAATAATTATGTTTAGGAGCTCCATTTTTATAATTATCATTGCTAATGTTATAAGTAATAATTACTAAATAATAAATGAAAAAAAATATAATAATTATATTTATAGTTTTATATACAAGAAAATATATATATATAATTGGTCTCAAAAACGACTATATTTTTTGTAAATGTAATTATTATTATTACACAAAAAGAGTTTTGCTCAAGTATCTAAAAATTCAATCAAGTACAAATCTGAAGATAATTTTGCTGAACTCTCAAGCTATTAAAAATAATGTTGCTGAAATTGTTAATATTTTAGCAACCTGCAATTTGAGCATATTTATTCCCACATATTTATTCTGATCCAAACAAATTATTTCCAGATTTACATCTAGCTAAATTTTCAGATATTTCAACAAAACGATTCTTTCTATGTAACATTATGTAGCAATAATAAATAAAAATATGAAATTTTCAATCATAATTATTTCACCAAATAATCACGAATGCCAAATATTTTTTCTAATAGCGTACCATTAATATCTACCATTACCGAGATAATTTTTTGCGAAAAACGTAAACATAATTACGGTTTTCGCTAAAACAATCTCGCTCGACTGGGTAAATGATCGAGATAATTGGAACAACATACAAGTATTGTATATAGAAGCGTGATTCACAGCTCACGTTAGCGCGGAGTTTCTTCTCTCTTCAGATTATCTTTTCTTTT
>NW_017305536.1:2470594-2477164 GCF_001594115.1 Trachymyrmex septentrionalis
ATAGAAGCGTGATTCACATCTCACGTTAGCGCGGAGTTTCTTCTCTCTTCAGATTATCTTTTCTTTTTTAAACGCACGTACGTGCCGCGTAGCCCAGCTTACTCAACTTATATACGATATTTTCACGTTCGTACCTTTTTGCCGACAGTGCCGCCTGATATTCTGGACTATGACACCAGCACGGACATGGTGGTGATGGAGGGACGAAACGTGACTCTGCGTTGCGCTGCGACCGGTTCCCCGGCGCCCAACATCACCTGGCGGCGCGAGGACGGTCAGCAAATTCAGCTCGGCAACGGAGAGGAAGGTGAGTTTTAACGAGCTGCCCGCGAACGAGCGATAATTCGCAGTCAGGCCCGGGTGATAAAATCGGAGAAAATTTCGCTGAATTAAGATGACTCGCTCTCTCTGTCGCGCCTCCTCTCGTCGCGCTCCTCCATCTCCTTTTCGTCGCGACGGATGCTTCGTTTACGACGAGAGCTAATCGAATACGACGAGCGGAAGACGCTACGTTTGATACTCGGCGGAGTGCCCTCGACGATCGTTCGCGATGCGGTCCTTTTCCGGATTGCGCTTTTAACTTCTCCCGCCTCCCCCCCTCCCTTCCCTCTTCCGCTCCTTTTAAATGTCTTCTCTCGTCGCGAAATGTATTTTATGTGTCATTAGCTCCACGCCGGACAATCACGAAATTTCTGCGCTCCGCCTTTGCCATGGAAAATTATAGGGTTTAATTTTTCCCTTCGGTCTTTTATAAACTTTTTTACTCTATTTGACTTTAAAAGTTCTCTGTCTTAACAACATCTTATTACTTATTTAACTTTACTTGTTTTAAACTGTAATTATCTGCTGATCTTTTTTAATATTAATTTTTTTGCCTTTTATGAACATTATTATCATTATACTGATTAATTTTAATTCTGTAAATATTTGTTCTGTCTGTGCTTCTTTAATTTTATACATCTATTTACGGGCTATTTTTGAACCGACTTAATATACATTGCTTTGCAATCACAATATGAATGACATATTTTTTTTACGTTTTTGACCTACTAAAACTTATGTAAAATTTATATGTGGTATAAAATATTTTTACTGCATGTCCATTTTGTATTTATGTTAAAACCGATACTTGTTAAAATTTTTGTATTGAATTTTTAACATATATCCAAGTGTTCATTTAAAATAATGTCATAGTTATTCGAATATTTTTTGTTAAATTGATATTCAATATTTCGAATATTTGGTATTAAATATATTCAACACTTCTTAAAGTAACATAATTTATGAATAAATAAACAAATAACAAAATAATGTATGTTGAAATATAAGTTTTAAAATAAATGAATAAAATGTATTAATTTAACATATTACATATGTTAAATTTTCGGAAATATGCTTCTATAATTTGTTTATAGTGCTACATTTTTGCATTAACTTTTACATATAATATTTGTGTTACTTCTCTATAATATATTTATTTTATATTAAATTAACGCACAAATTTCATGGGCCGTTTCGAATATAATGTAAAATTTATTAAATTCGATACTAATTTTCCAACTGCGTATGCCATTTTTCATTAAAAATGATTCGAAAAAAAAATTCAAAACGTTCGGATATATTTTTTTCTTAATTTTTAAATAATAAAATTATATTGCATTCGTGCGCACCAGCTACAAAGCTTGACACTCACTTGTCCTTATTGTCCTATTATTGTATCAAACTTTTTAAGTTTTTACATTATATTTCCTCTCCACTGTACGTCGGCTTTTACTGATATTTCCGTTATGAAAACGTTGATTTCGCCTGTTTCTTTTCCTTTTTTACCTATGGTGCTGCGAATTCACGTAATACGTAAGCACACGGAGGTAGAACTTTGCTTATGAAGTTTGTAACTTTCATAGCTGACTTGCAAAAACCGTTATGTACGATGCTTTTTAAAATAATATAATTTCGTCTGATAAACGTTTGAAAAAGCGCGGACGAGCTTTAAATATTTACAAATTTAACATCGTCCAGATTATTTCTCGTCCCTGAAAGATAAATGAGCGCGTCCGGCTTTCGGAAGATATCATTGGGAGAATCGTACGGATTCGACTCGCGAACCCGAGCAGCTCGAATCGAGTAAATACCCCTCTAACGTTCCTAAACGCGGCGGCAACGCGCCAAAAGCTCCGCTCCGTTACGCGCTCATGGCTGTAAAGGCATCGCCTGAAAAAAGATTTACGCTCCGCGGCGGCGGAAATACATTCGGGCTAAACTGCGCGAGTGCATTCGAGCCGTATCAAGCCTGGGGCCGCTCAGCATTGCACCGCGGCGGTCGTTCGAGAGCGCAAACACACCGCGTGGCAAGGCCAATAGGTTAGAGCGAGGTGATACGTTTGCAGAGACCGAGGAAGATCTTCTATATTTGCATTGAAATTGGCAAACACACGGCGAGCGCGCGATACGGTGACTTCGGTGCATATAGGCGTGCATGCGCGGTCGTAGTCGTATGTATGGGCGCGAGAGGGGCGATAAACAACTGGACCAAACTTAAACCGCGATTACGCTATCCATAGTTTCGCTATTACGCCGTTAATCGGATAAAGTACCGAGAAGGGAGACCAACGATGTTTCGATCGTGATGGGTCGCCAGCTTATTCGTTCGGGGCACTACATCGGCGCAGCGTGGCGATCTCTCGAAAGAATATTCCCGCGTAATAGTTTTTCCAAGGGGTCACTGCAGACTAGGATTACCGCCTAGACAATTGTTCTGATCCTGAGACAATAAAGAAAAGAAACGAGATAGTAGATCCAGTAATTAGTATAAAAATCATCAAAAAAAAATCATAAAATCTAATAATATTGTAAGACTAAAAATGATTAAAAGTGACCAGACAAATAAAAGATAAAATAAAATTCTGGCAATTACTAAACCAAAAATAGATAAATTATATGTATATACAATAATATATTTAAGAATATTTTATTATATACATGTAAACGTTAGTTAGGACATTACTTGTTTATTATTTATATTTTTAATAACATTGAAAATGACCTAATTTTTCGAAACATCTATTTTATGTTTTAATATTAAATTATATTATTTAGATAGACACTATTTAATATTAGCAACTAACAACCATCTTTTTGACTCTTAGCCCTTGATATCTTTGAAATTGTTTCAATCGAGCTTTATGTATATTAATTTAATATAGATATAATTTATATATTTTTTTATTATAAATTATTAAAATTTTATTGTGTGTGTTTCTTAACTTTTTATTTAATTATTTTATATTTTGTAATATTTTTGAATTATTATATTTTGATAACTATGTACATATTTATATACACGAAAGAATAATTTTGATGAAGTACTTAAAGATTTAATTAGATACAGATCTGAAAATAATTTTGTTGCACTATCAAAATAATTATGTTTGACATTCTAGCAGCTAACTCGAGCATCCTGTAACAAAATTATCCCTAACATAATTATTTTAATAGTCAAACAAAATTATGATTTATGGAGTGAGTCATTAAAGTATGTTTTAAAATTTCATGAGCGTGTTCTTGCAAATAGAAAAAGAGAATATGGAATGCTAATGTTTATGAATGAATATGCCAATCATGTGCATACATTGTGCTCAAGCACGATGGAAAATGATACAGAACACTTTGATAATCTGTTATGAACAAAAAGAAGTATCCACCTAAAACTTTTTGCGAAATAAAAAAGTTTTTGATGTAATTGTTTATTGTCATTATTTGATGTAATTGTATAACATTCACTTTTTCATTTTATTCAGAAATACGCTGAACTAAAATATACTTATAACTCATTCTGCATATATGCATGTGTGTGTTTTACTAACATCATGGTCGTCCTGAAAAGGACGGTTGTATATGCAAATGAGAGATGATCCTGTCAGATTAATTTGTGTCGGATCTGGTTCTCCCTCTAGATTTGGCAACTGGTGTTCAGTCGCTAATTGTAAGTGTTGTACAGTCGCTTGTTCACCTCTTCGTCGTCCCTGGTGATTTCGCTCTCAGAATCAGAATGCCCGTACTATCGTCGACATTGCCTCATGCGTCGTAGTCGGCGCTGAGTAAGGCTCCGCAGTGATAAACGCAGAGCTGAAGTAGTAACAGAAGAGCGGTCCGTCTGCTGCGTCTGTATGGACCGATTGATTGTTTGCGATCCTGCTTGGATAGTTCGATGAATCTGTATGATTGGCTCCGTCTGTACAGACCGATCGGTATTGTTTGCGGTAGTACCAAAATGCCTCGGTGAATCGGTATATTTGGCAGCGTGCCTCTCTCGTGAGGTGGTGGTGAAGCCAGAGAAAGAATTCGAAGCGCCGATCGGGAAAAACTCGAAATCCCCTGAGGGTTCCGTTGCAGGCTTCCATGTGGCATTCTCATATTGCCGGGTTCCGCAGGTGACTTCTTAAACTTGGGTTTCGCAGACATTGATAAGCTGGATACCGCAGACTTCTCGTCGGAAATTGCAAGCAACGAAGATTTTTGTCGGATAAATCAGGATCGCTCCTCGTCCTTCCTCTGTCCTGTAAGTGGTCGAGGCGAAGCGGCCTTCTTGAAGACGTAAATTGATTAGATTGCTCTTCGAAATTATGCTGCGGCTGTCCTTTGCATCAGAAACGAAAACGGATGAATGCCGTTGTTACAGCGAGCTCGCGAGTTTTTATCTAAATCCATGTCGGATTTGACTTACGAGTTCAATCGCTATCTAGTGATGAGTGGCGAATCAATTGCAAATTGATTGCCATTCGTCAGGCGTTTGAAAGTAGTTGCTTAAACTTTACACTGCTTCTGCAACGACAATAGCCATAATATACGTATATAATAATTACAAAATAAAAATACAAATTGATATTATTCTTGCTTTATTTATGTAGATATTTGCTTTGTAGAAAATTGCACTTCTAAATACACTACAATTAATACATGTTTTTAAGTTTTTTATACATTGGCAAAATTCATTACACCTTGCGTCAAAATTAAGTTTAGTACATAATTTCGCCAATCCATATATTACTTATTTTTAAAAGGATTTTTCTTACATAAAAATGTTGTTTACAAGAATAGTCATTTATTTTTATTTTAAAAAAATTAAAACTTATGTAAGATAACATTTCACATTTCACGCAACTCACACTATAAAAAAATATGTAAAATAAATAATATGTGTAAGAATTACATAATTTACAATGGTAGTGTGGCGTTCTTACAAAAATTACTTTACTTTTACAAAAACACTTTATTTTTAACTGTGTAATTATATCTTTATATTAACCAAAAAATTACTATAAAAACAATATCATATTATAATTTTTATACACATTGTACAAGTTTTTAATATGTATATATAACATAATGATAATATCATATATTTTATTTGTATTTTTACGTTTATATATCTTGATAACATATCTTTAAAAAGTTGAACATAAATTGTTAGCAAATTGTTACGTAAATATTTCCACAGATTTAATTTCAATGTAAATTTACTCTTGCAAATTATTTAATCAAGATTAAAAAATTATCAAATTTCAAGCTCAAAATTGCAAAATAATAATGGTTTAATCTCTTAATTTTTTTATTGTTTTTTACTATTTATTGGCTGAAAATGACTGATTGGAAGTAAAGTCAAAACGTGTTCCATACTCTGTATATTAGTGAAAATCTAGTTTTAAAATTTACTCCTTTGATGTTTTAATAAACTATACGGTTTTAAATTTTAATCTAATCATTTTTTTGTGTATTGATTCCTCTACCATTATTTTACTATAAAGAAGAATAATTTTATTTTTAAATTTAAGTATGTGTAAGTGTACATCTTTAAATATACATCATATTGCAAGCTCTACTAAGTGTTGTAATTTTACACATATAATTTCTTTATAGTTCTTACAAAGAAATAATGACCATGTTCGAAACTTGAAGATGTCTTCAAAATTTCTGGGTCAAATTCGAAGAATATCTGCATATACCCGTGCGGTGGGTGTTTGCCGGCATTAGAAAAAGTCTCGACTTTTTATAATGATCTTGTACCTTAATGATATTACGATCAGGATATTATTATACTATGAAGCGTTATTGGATTATTCAGAACTTTGGTGTAACACGTCGTAATCTTGTCTCGACGGGTCTCAACGGGTCTCGAACTTGAGAAAGCTAGCGTCACTAGCTTCTGATATCGCGTTATATGGAAATATCGCGATTCACGTTCCGCGCAATTCTTTTTCAGTGTTCGCGTGCTTTTTACTGTTTTTTTGCATCCTGACATACTTAGCTTTTCGTCGTGAAACTATAAATTTATTATCGATTCGAGAGCACGGACATTCTGTCGAATTTAATTGTAGTCAAGTGAAGATAGGTAGCCTTTAACTTTCGGATAAGTAAACTGAATTTGCACCCTGTAATGCACATAGTCTCTGAACTGTGTATTGCCCGAGTTCATGGGGCTCTTCGTAAATTACTATTTGAATTTCGAACACGTGTGTGTGTGTGTGTGTGTGTGTGTGTGTGTGTGTGTGTGTGTGTGTGTGTGTGTGTGTG
>NW_017305536.1:2477264-2478900 GCF_001594115.1 Trachymyrmex septentrionalis
GTGTGTGTGTGTGTGTGTGTGTGTGTATGGATACGATAAATATGAACCAGTTTTACCCTTTCAAAATTTTTATCTTTGAATATTGAATTAATTGAATATAATTACACGTATGTGTATAAAATATTCCACACGTATGTATATATAAGAGAATTTTATAATTCATCATATTTATTTATTTTTTTTTTATTACCGGCTACAACGTTATTGAATGCGTTTTATAAATAATAGGAATTTATGAGATACTCCTTCCAACAATTCCAGAAAATTTAACAGTAGTCAGCAGTATGTTTTATTTATTATCATGCATTGTGTCCGTGTACTAGTATAATTTAAAATGCTTTATAGAGATCGCACACATGCTCGCGAAACAGTTCACAATCGAGTTCACAGCTGCTGCATTATGCGATCGTTCGTCAAAACAGTTTGCACATTTTCCCGGTGCATTTTAGCGCGCGAAAGTGGTCCTTCTTCCGACAATAATGGTTACATTGATAAAATGGTAAAAGTTTTTCAGTACAGTTGCGCAATACGAATCAGTGTCGGGCGTTTTTCTCGCATACGATTATTTTTCAAGCGCAATAATCATAATAATTTTACGGAGAATTTGCATCGAGAATTCGCACCTGCACGCACAAAGCCTAAACGCGTTCAATTCGCTTTTAAATTGAAACGTATAAGTGATGGAACTTCGGCAATCAATTTCCGTCGCGTCGCGTGCGGCGGTGACTGACGTCAAAAAAAGTTGCACGAATGTACTTCGTGAACTTCACTGAGGTGGACGAACACGTTTAAAAATATGACTCGGTGAAATTTCCAATGCAAAATGCGGAAAAACGTTATCTCGGCGTTATTCGTGCCACTGATCGAATTAAACAGAATTGTGTCGGAATAACTTAACTGTTGCCATCGTTTCTCCCTTTCCCTTTCTCTCTTTTTTATTTGCAAAGATAATTTAATCCTTTTTTTTATTTCCATATTTCTATGACATCATTGAAAATTAAAAACTATCCAATAAAACGATGTGTTACGAGTATGAAACGATATTTTTTAACAGAACGTAATCCTGAAGATTTTCAGAAATTCTGCAGTTCTGGACTGTCAGTACTAATAAAAATATCGACGTCAAAGCGGCCTCGGTCGATCGGGGCGTCACGCACTTTTCCCGTGCGCCAAACTGTCTATAGCTATAACTTTATCGAAATTCCGGAAACCGTAACATCCCCGAGAATAAAAAACAAAAATTTGCCGAATTCCACTGAGGTCCAACGTTCCATGTTTCATGGAAAAAAATCGATTGACACCAAAAGCATTCGATGTCACAGCGTAAAAGTTACATCTACCTCGATTTATCATCAATAACATCGATCATATTTCGCACGGAAATTCTCGTTGCAAACTTATTGATACCTTTCTAGCCTGCAGTTGTAATCCCTTTCATTCTCTATCCCGTTTTGTTATTTATCGACAAATGAAATTTCTCTCTCTCTCTCTCTCTCTCTCTTTTTCTCTGTTTCTCTGACAATAAATTTTGTAATGAACATGCTGTCAATCTGGAATAGTTTACAGGATGATTCTCATATTATTTTAAATATTTAATATTATTACATAAATCTATATTATATATATATATATATAT
>NW_017305536.1:2479015-2494934 GCF_001594115.1 Trachymyrmex septentrionalis
ATTGGATGATCTAAATGTCTATATTTCACACATTTCTTATATTTCTCTACACTAAATTTGTAATGTCAAATTATATTCAAATTAATTTGTTTTTAATCATTTCTATAAGTCCATTACTCCTGTACTCAATATATCCCTAATTTAACTAAAAAAATGTGATAATTTTACGTGATTTATTATTTATTAAATGCATACGTTAAAATATGAACGCTACTTACTTTGAAAAGTTAGAAAGCAATCTAATCACGGAAATGGATTGATAGATGTTGTCTTTTCAATCATATGTTTCGTATTAAAATAATATATTTGGACACACTTGGAAGTTAAAATATATAAAATATTATTTAACTTAAAGAATTGACTTAAATTTAAAAAGAATTAGTTTAAATTTTCTTTTAAAATTTTACAGCGCTTTTATTATAATTAATTCTTCTAATTCCAGTTGCGAGCGTGGACGGTCCGAGCTTCAATATCACAAAAGTGAACCGACTACATATGGGTTCCTATTTATGTATCGCATCCAATGGCGTACCCCCCTCTGTCAGCAAAAGAATAATGCTCACTGTGCATTGTACGTACGTTCGTTCTTTGTGTGTTGTATTTTTTAATTCGGTCAATGTAATCAATTTTAAATTACATTGTATTACGAGACATTGTTTTTTGGACGCAAATTATTATCATAAATTATTATAATAAAATATGAATAATTAATTGTAGTGTTAAAATAGCAAGTATCGATAATTTATTTAACTGCTAGAAATATGAAAAAAAAGAAGGAATATGAAATAAACATGAGAAATGACATTTCATATTCACAAAGCTATACAATAAGGAGTAGCTATTAAAAAAGAGTTATGCAATTGTAATCAAGCGTTTGTGAAAGAAAAATATTGTATTTTAAAATTTAAAAGTTGTGTACACGCCATCGTCATTGTTTCAGTTCCACCGATGATCTGGGTTCAGAATCAATTAGTCGGCGCTCAAGAAGGACAGAAGTTGATTCTGGAATGCTATTCAGAAGCATTCCCGAAGTCTATCAATTATTGGACCAGAGATCAGGATAAGATTGTGCCCCAAGGTAAGCATTTGTTTCCAATAAACATCAATTCAAACAACACAAAGTTTAAAATAAAGCATCTTTAAGATGCCTTTTAAATGGTTCTCGCAAAGATGTCTTTAAGATGTCTTTCAGATGTTTTTAAGACGTCTTATGTCCCGATTTTAGATTTGTGTTGTCTGGGAATTTACTTGGACAAAATGTAAACTAGATACGACATGATCTGTCAGCGGTAAATCGTAACAAGAATTTACCTCGCGATATTTTACTACGCGATGTTAGAATTGAGCGTAATGAGAGTTTGCGGTCGTTCAGCGAGAGAGACTCTTTCATCTCATGAAAGAATCATGACCCGGTGGAAAGTGGGATGACTTTACAATTTTGTAATATGCATCGCTCACGACACGCACCTATCGCACTTTTTGATGATTCATGTAAGTTCACAAAAAAGAGAGAGAGAGAGAGAGAGAGAGAGAGAGAGAGAGGAAGAGAGAGAAAGAGAGATAATTACACCCCCGACGCGTATGCCTCTGCCTAGTGTGCATTCGCGAGGAAGGAAAATAACTGGTTGTAACGAACCCTCTGAATAATGAAAGCTTCATACCGAACGCATAAACACGCACACCAGCGAAGCGCGAGTATGAACGTTTTCGCTCCGCTTTATGCACCGCCTGTAAAAGCCAGCTTCAATACTTCGCATCGATCCCTTTCGGATCCGTATCTCTTTCAGAAGCGTATTACGATGTACATATACAAACCTCCATGGCTCCTGTCAAGCTTATTCAATCGCTGCAGGAAGCTGTGCACGATTACGCTGCACTTTTATGGCAGAGAAATTATCCCTATTATAGAATATGAGCAATAGTCGCCACGCATTCAACAGTTAAGAGACAAAACGCATAATAATGAAAATTAACTATAAGTATTATAATTCTTATATTCTCTACATGTCTTTTGTAACTTTATTCTTCGTTATTGCGTGTTTGGTATACAGGCAAATTTGTACGAAATTAAATACAAGATAAATATATATGCTAAATTTTATCCCGAATTGCATGTCTATCCAATTTTTTGTGTTAATTTAACACAAGAAAAATATATTAAAAAGTAATAACAATTTTATTTAAAAGTTAATGTAAAAAATATAACAGTGATATAATTTATAAAAGCAAGGTATGAAAGAATACTTATTTTTTAAGTTAACAGACTTGTAATATCATTCCCTTACTTCAAAAGTGATAAGTAAAAAAATTAAATTTTTCAAAAACTATATTATTCAACTTAATAAAAAAATTATTGACTAATTAAATAATATCGACGCACAAAAAACATATTTTCTGAAATATAATCAAATGTCATTTTTGTTATTTTTATTGCACAATTCTTAAAAAAAAAATATCTTTTTTTAATTTCGATATCTTACAAAATTATAACAAATCCAGAATAATTTATCAAAAGTGATACAAATAATGAACTTGAAGTATTATCAATAGTTCATAGATATTGATATTTATCTTGATCAACTAAAATGATAAAATTCAAAATAAAATAATTTCTTCTTTAAATTTTGATCACTAAAATTTATTTTATTTTAATTTCAAATGTTGTCTGTAGAAGATTGTCCTTTTTGTCAAAAAAAAAAAAAAAATGTATAAAATAACTTAAAATGTATTACTTTTGTAAAAGTTTGATTATAATTTCTTAGAAAATCTCAAAAATTTAGAAAATCTTAAAAAGTGCTAATTTGACGGATGGATTGTAAAAATAAATTTAGTTTTTTTAACAATTGATAGAGTTATCTTGATTCATTCATCTACACAGAAAGAAAATATTTTGTATTTGTGTCGGAAACGATCACCAACTCAAGTTAACTTTGTTAAAATTTTGTGTTCGATTTTTAACATATTCGAGTTTTAATTTAAGTGTGTGATTAAGTTATTTAAATATTTTCTCTAAATTGATATTTTACCCTAATGTCAAAATAATACTTTAGGAATAATGTAGGTTTAGTCGAAAGAATTTTTGCAGTGTTCGGTAATTTTATGTTACAATTTTTACTGAACAGCTAATTTAAGAGCGCGTCTGACATCAAACGTGTTTCGGTGTCGACTCCTCGACTTTTTCTCTCCCATCTCGATCGCTGGTCTTCTCTCCAGACGTCTTACAAAATCATAATATTTTTTCATGTATCCTATTATTTGTCAACATTATTACTCTATATTTGTATTTAAATATGATTAATTTCGTAGATAACAATCGTTTAAAGAATTAATTTATGCGGATTCAAATACGAGATATTATTGCAGATGTTTTATACAATTTATTTCGCTTTTAAATGCCCGAACTATACCGAGAAACGGGTCAAGACATGTCAAAAGAAATTGATGAGTTGAATTAAAAATGTATAAAAATAATATATATTAAAATAAAATAGACTGAGAAGCGTTTAAATACAAATAAGAAAGAGAGAGAGGAGATTTCTGTCAAAGCGGGTCTTGATGCTTAATAATTCATATGCGAATATAAAGACAAATAAAAAAGAGCAGTTTTATAGACTGCATTGCGCAATTCGGTTTGTCGGACTTGAAAAACCTAACATATACATAAATTGAAATAATAATCTCAATTATTATTTCATCTAATAATCTAAATTAATAGATTTAATAATAACGCTACTAACATCATAAAAACTTGTAAATAACTTATTGTGAAAAATCACTTTACCCACGATTGAAAATAATATACTTTGAAATTTATATTCTGAGATGAATGATTAAAATATGTGTTGATTTAATATATCATAAATGTTAATTTTACTGAAAAATATGCTTCCACGGTTTATGTACAAATTATTAGTAATACTTTTTGTGTTCAATTTTTTACATTTATGTTACTTTTTATTTATCTTCTTATGTTAAATTAACACAAAAATTTAAGTGAATCATTTGGGACTCGTGAAATGTATTTTTAATTCAAATTTTTTGATTATATTTTAACTCGAATATCACATTTTTTTAATTGTGTCACTTTCAAAAGAAACGATATTCTAAATTAATACAGTTCACAGTAAAATTAAAATTTATATATTTAACCTGTTTCACACTTATTTTAAAATTTATTCATTTATTTAGTTATTTTAGAATGACATTTTAAACATAAAAATATAGTATTTTTATGTTTACTGTACACTGAACTATAAATTGTGTTATTTTAAAGAATATATTATAATTGAATACCAGTTTAACATAAAATGTTTAAATAACACAATCACATATTTGTAATTAATCAATCGAATGTTTTGAAATTCAACAAAAATTTTAATAGTAATGGATTTTAATCTAAATACAAAATGTTTTTTATCGTGCATGTGCGGAAAATTACGTTGTAAACTCTGCAGGTAACATAATTATCCTGCATTATTGTAGGTATATGAGATATGCTTATGGCTTTCCAGCTTCCATTTAAACAGCTGACAGAAATCTTCGGACGCGGGATTTATGTGTTAACACGACCGGTGGAGAGGGTTAGGGATGGGGGAGAGGGGTCAAAACTCACATTGTGCGCAACATTATTGCGTTCGATACAGATGCAAATGCTAACCACGGAGGTGATGTAATAACGGTCGGCGCAGAAAAGGGCGATCTCAGCCATGTTTGGCGTTTATGCACACTCGTCGCGTCCTTAGCCTTCCTCATAAATACCAGATAAAATCGTGTTATACCTTTAACGTGCTACCGGGATTCGCATGCATTATTCAGAGGCTAATTCCGGTCGAATAAACGACCCGAAAGAAGGAGCCGCGCGAGATGTTCGCGCGCACGCGGCTGATACTGCTTAAATAAATAAATCTAACGGTATTAAAAACTAGATTGCCTCTTGTAATCGCCATATTCCTTCCCCCCCCCCCTTCCTTCCTCCTGTATCTATTTCGAAGATATACAGGGCCGAACCGCCGTGTAAATTAAAAGCAGCGCCGTGTTTCTCCGGTAGAAACTCATTTAAGGAATTAACTTCTAGATTAGATTCATGGATAAAATGGCATTAAAGGATTTCATTCATAGGAGAATTTAAAGATATCGTTCTTTATGCATTGCTGAGCGTGCGCTGATCAATAGTAATGGGATTAATAGCAGTAAAGCGAAACGAGGGGGATAAAAGTTAAATTTTGATCGCGTAAACACGGTCGCGTATAAAATTCACTTCGCGTCCGATAAATTATGCGATACGAAAAGTGGACGATTTTTTTTTTTCGTACTAAATAGTATGAAACATTAAAGACAAAATAAAAGGCAAATAAGAATGTAATCACGCGATAATCAGTGCGCAAAGATTTTCAGTGAAGAATATAGGATAAAGAGGTGATTAACGGAAATTTTCAAATTGTACGAAAGATTGAGGTTGCACTTAGTGTATTCCATTAAACATACAAACTATTTTAATGCAATATCTTATATTTTGTAGGTTTAATTGAATACATATATTATGCACGACTTCAATCTCTTTTATCTATTAACTTCTCCAAATTACTTCGCTTTACCCTATTTACTTCATGATTACATCGGAAAATCGAATATTTCGATTTTATTCCAGCCATCTTTAATGATATTTACAGAATTTATGTGTTTTCGATATCAAATGAAGTATCTTCAAAAACTTCCAATAATATTGAAATGCCTCATCCACTACCTAATAAGCATCTATAAGTAACATAATATCGATATTATAATTTTACACAATGTAAAGGTATTGTACTATACACATGTTGTGCATAATAATTACGTTGTTGAGTATGAAATTATAACGTTGATGTTATGTTACTTTTAATTGGTGTTTACTAGATATTTGTTAAGCTGAGTGAAAACCGATGTAAATCAGAAAACAAGATTACAATAACTGAAAGTTTGTTGGTATTGATGTAAAAACTTATAATTAAAATAATATAATAAGGAATAAATTAATACGTCAAATAAAAAATTGCTAAAATAAAAAATTATCGTTAAAATGAAATAATTTACTCAAGTGAACATCAAAGATCAAATAAAGGTCAAATAAAAATTTAATCAACAGACATCGAAATGTAAATGGTTTCATTAATCAATACAGCCGCGACGGAAAACCGGACAGAAACTTTAGGATCTGCAGATTAAATCATCCCGGAAGATCGCTGTCAATTTTTTCGAGAGCCAAAGGGCTATTTTGTTTGTCCTTTTTTATGTTACATATTCGTTACTGTGTAGTGCACTACGGCATGAAGGGTCGACCGTGTGTGTTGGCCTCGGGGCGGCGAAAACGTTCCATGCGAATTGTACGTTCGTGCATCCTGTGTTTTCTTTCATTTCTTCGGCCAATTTCCATTTGCGTCTAATTGAAAGCATTCAAATAAACAGAACCGATAGTACGAACTGTGATTGTGAAAATTTCATCTCGCTCGCTTTTGACCGAGCTCATGTCAGAATCCACGAGATTGCACGTCCCGCATTTCTTCTTTTTTTGCACTCGACTATTTAGCCGCAAACGTGATCAAAGCTAATACGGGCTGACGTTTGTTTCTGTCGTTGGACCGTTAAGTTATTCTTCACGAGATTACATCGATGGGAGACGCCGCAAACAACGGAGGTAATATATTCGCCCTGGCGATTATGCGCCAGAGGGTGAGAAATAAATCGCAAGCCGGAAGGGCACACGGAATGCATGTACGAATGGCGTGACTGGAAAAATGATTGGAGGCGATTTCACGCGTTTTAACAAGACGTACCGTGATCGATGCTACGGTAGATAGTGTCGAACTCGGCCGTTTAGATCGGAAATAGTTCTTGGTGGCGACGTCAAACCTAGAAATACCGTAGTGTTCCACGAGGGAGAAACGATTGGTCAATCAAATAAGGAAGTGAATCATTTCGCTTTATATATCTTTCTCTTACAATCAAATTGCGCCTCACACGTGTGTACAAAAAAATTTGCTTCGCACAAATTTGCATACCTTAAATGGAATGTAATGGAAATAAGGAAAGAAAATGAAGAAAGATATAAGCCACAAAATGCATGGTATATAATAAAAAGTGAAAGTTTCATTTATTCTCAAATAAATTCATAAAAATGTGAATAAAGAATAACAAATTAATAAATGTTTCAGCTGTAATTCTTAACAAGAAAAGTCAGTAAACAATCGTAAAGTTAATAATATCTATAAATTAGAATAAGTATAATGCAGGAAACGAATGATTTTGCTAAAGTATTTAAAAGTATTATCTAATACACAGATCTGAAAATAATTTTATTTAAACAACAAAAATATAATTATGTAGTTAGTCTGTTAGAACCTTTTGCAGCATTTCATCAATATTTCAGCATTCTCAATATAATGCTCTAATTGTTTCGATTTTATTTAAAATCATTTTTAAATTTTATTTTCAAATCTAAATTTTTAGATACTTAAAATCTTCTTTTTTGTGTTAGTATATAATAGAATATAAATGGATATAATGTCCGATTTCGATCCTTGTTACATTTTTGTTGTCAATAAATTCAAATTGGAACGATAACTTCTTGATATCTTAGGTATAAAAATGCAACCATTTTCATTAAGTATTCCAATATTCATAACGCTATTTCTATCAGGGCGGTTTCAATAACCTACATTTTCTGGCAACTCACTCTGTATAATTCAAGTTTTATCCTATACAAACCGAATCACCTCTAAATCGTTCACGCCAATAGCACGTATAATAGAAACGGAATTTTTCCCTCGGAAAGAAATGGAACGCTACACTGACAGCTATCACCAAATTCTAACATCGAGACAAGCAATTTTTACAAAAGCATTTGTTATCTCAATAATTTTCTCTTACCTATGAAACGGCACGAAAAGAAAGTTTCTTGTCTTTTCCTTTTAAGCACTCGTACACGAAGACTTTGCAGCGATTTGGTAGAGTTCTTAAAGAGTAGAAAAGTCGGCTGACTCGAGCAGTATTAAAGGGCGTTATTTCGCTTTTGCTCGTTATATTCGCCAAATGTTAAACATTAACTTGCGAGATGATAAAATTGCAGTTCAGACAGTTTGCGTAAATCCTCGGTACATAGGAGTTTGTTGGCATAATCCAGAAATTCTTCATTTTATTGATCAGCAACTGATGGTGATTCAATATACTTCGATCGAATGTACATAGTAAACAAAATTTGTCTTTGTATTAAAACCGGTCCTTGTTAAAATTTTTGTGTTAAATTTTTAATATATCAGAATATTAATTTAACATAATATGATTGTGTTATTTGAACATTTTATTGAACTGATATGCAGTAATGTCAAATACAAGAATCATGAGAAAGTGTTCAAATAACACAGTAGTGTTATCACACTACTGTGTTAACACATTTTATGAATAAATGACCAATTGATATCAAACTAATATTTTTTAAAACATAAATTCTATGATAAAATATGAATATGATGAATAAAATATGTTAATATAATGTTATATAAATGTTAAGTTTATTGAAACATATTAATTTAACATATTACAATGTTAATTTTAATAAAGACATATTATTGCTTATAAAATGTATCAATGTTTTTTTGTGTTAATTTTTTTGCATAATATTTGTATTATTTTCTAACATGTTTATCTTGTGTTAAATTAATACAAAAATTCGGGACATGTAAAACGTGTTAAATTTAACACAAATTTTTCAACTGTATAGAAATTGTTTCAGTATTACATTTTTATGTTAATTTATTATATTAACTTTTACATAATATTTTAAATAATATTTATGTTACTTTCTAATATAGACTGTTTTACACTTTTAGGAATTACAATCGACACACACACACAATTAATGTCATTCACTCATTCAGTCGTTATCATTCATTGTATACTTAGAGGGATAGAACGACGTTTATATCAACTGTGTTTCCTAAAGAGAAAACATCTATATTTATGTTGTGTTGAATTAATACAAAGTTTAAGATACATGAAATGTGTCAAATTTAACATAAATTTTCTAACTGTGCGAGTCATCATCCTTTCCAAGATATCCTCGCGACAGACATTTTCGAATTTTTCTTATACTTTTCGCTTTTCAATATCTCGAACGAGTCATTCGATAATACCGCACGCGTCTATATACCATTCAAAATGCCGGAAATCGTCTTTGAATTCGAAGCTACAATTTCAAGTCGTCGCCGCCGAGGGTCAAGACGATTTCTATGCCTCGCATTTGCCTCGTGTGACACAACTCGCATAATCGATCCGAGCATCTAAGATCGTACGTTTTATCAAAACGGTTGGCAAATCGCCCGGCTGCCGATCGGCGTTCGTAATAAATGGCGTTCGATTTCGGTTCGGAAACGGCCCGTTCAGATTCGACAGTCGTCTGCGAATACTCATGGCTGTCGAAGGTAACGTCACAATAGTTCAATCAGTCCGGAAGATGGTACGCCGGTACGTCGCGTCGCGACTATTTCGATATTCGACGCGCGGCGGTCTTAAGTTAACGTGATTTCGGTTTCGAACGGCGCCATTCAACGGCGCTTCCGGTTCTCGGTCCAGAAGAAGATCACAAACGGCGTTTTCCGGGCGTGATGTCGCGCGAAAGGCGTCAGCACGGAATGCAAAACAGAACAATAAAAGAGATACAATCGTTGAACTGAAACGTACTTTGGATTCGTCTTCGAATGGATTCGGAACGAATAATGCGCTTTCCGTGATCGCAAATGTTGATATTCACAATTTCATGTTATTACGACCACGTTTATGGGATTTGATGAGAATCGTAAATTGACAAATTGCATATTGCGAATGGAGATCATAGGAGAATAGATATTTGCAAAATTATCGGATAATCGCTTTGCGGCGCATCATTTCGATAAAAAAAGCATTAGTGATTTTCGATCTGTTTTCATCCCGTGGATCTCGTACATGTCCGCAAAGTCAATTTAAAATTTATAGTCACGTTTATTCTCGAACAAGAAACAAGTGGACAATAATTCTCGAAACTCGCGAACGAAATCCCACATCAATCTTTCACGACGATAAAGAAATTTAATTATGTGTAACGGAAAACGTATGTTTTGTCCACACGTTTTGTTACATTGTACTGCTTAAACTTTCATGACGGGGGGCGGGGAGTATCGAAAAACTCACGTCCGTAAAATCAATCACGGGACGAAGAGAAAAAGTTTCACGAGACACGGCTGTCGTCCAAATAGATCGCACCCGCCACTTATTAAATCGCTCGATCGACTTCTCGAGGCAGGAAATAATTAGGAAATAGGCCTCTTCGTTGAATTCCGATTTTCCCATCCGACCGTCGCTATTGTCCCAAAGGCGTACCCCGTCAGTTGAATTATTTCTATGAGATTTTTCGCGTATTGTCACCACGCCAGTTGACCCACATACCATGGATGCGCGCGAAGGACGGACGGTTATTTAAAAGCCTTCGATTACCGCCGCATATTCCGATAAAAATACCCGCGATCCTGTCGTACTTCTATTTTCAAGCTCCACCCGAAAGAGTAAATCACGTCAAGGGAATGACAGGTAACCCCGGGCAAACGGTGACTGACAGCACATGACGGGAAAGCGAATGTTTTTTTTTTGTTGTTATTTTTTGTTTTAATTTTTTTTTTATTTCGGTATGCGCGCTGGCGCGTCTAGTTGATTTAAGCGTGATTTTTTTCTGGAATTGGGACAAAGAGCGTAGATATAATGTCTACGCATACATATCATTTCTTTTTTTTTATTTTTTTTTATTTTTAGAAAGAGAGAGAGAGAGAGAGAGAGAAAAGAGAAGATATATATATATATATATATATCGCTTTAACTCGATCGACGTAATCCGGCGCGACTACCGCGGGCATCATTTATTCTAACGATAATGAAAAATGAAAAAAAAAACACGACAAATAAAAACTGCACAGCGTATTACTGACTCGGGATTGCGATCTGTTTGCAGGAGGAAAATACGATCCAGTGCTGAAAGATAACGCGTACAAAATACACATGAGGCTGACGATAAACTCCGTCAGTCCGACGGATTACGGCTCGTATAAATGTGTGTCCAGGAACTCGTTGGGCGACACTGACGGCAGCATTAAGGTCTATCGTAAGTATATAACTATGGCATCTCGGCTTTGAAATTTTTTTCTCGCTGCACCGTATATTAACGACCTCGCGTAATAGCCGTTGTCTCGTAGAACTAATACATCGCGCCGCGCCAGGGAATTCCGTGGAATAAATTGTGGAGTAAAATTGCATTGTACGCCGTTATGCGGGATACTTCGCGAGGCGTACTTCGGATTCGACAAAACAGCGGCGCCGTGTGGCTGCACTCGCGTGCTGGCTGCAGCTTATTAAGCAGCAGCTGCGTTAAAATAGTTGGAATTTTTACCGAGATAGAGACTGAAATCCCGGGGGCGCGAGGCAAGGCCAAGACCTTATATTCTTAAAAAGCGCCTGCGCGCTTATGAATAAAACAATATTTCGCAAAAATATATTCTCTGGCGGCCGTGTGGCGCGAGAGGACGAAGATCTCGATTCGGAATCACGGGAGAAGTTTGTCGGGACGTACTTCAAACATTTCGCGCTGTACTTAGAGTCGGCGAGTAATATTCGCTAAAGTGCGCGAATCGCCCGGATCCTAAAAATAGACGAAGCGTACTTGCGACCCGTGGAAATTGTTTACACCCGTAAAGTGAAAGATAACAAGGAGTCAGAAACCTCCGCGAGTTAGGGCAGCGTATAAACAAAGTCGCGAGTTAGGAAGTGTGACTTGAAAAGACTATCGCGCGTTATTGCTCACCTCGTTATTTCTTAGCTACTGCCGCCGGGCCTTATCGAGCCGTCCTCTTTCCGATGATCCACGCGACTCGAGAGATTCTTCAGCTCACGCTTTAAATATCTGACGTCAACTTTGAAGTACACGATGTAGCGTCGTTTGAATAATATTGAACGCTGTTATTTACTTTTCAGCAATATCGGGCTCCAATTCCAGCATCACCAAGTACAAAGGTAAGTAGCATTTTCTACTTATACAGTTGTCCGAAAGAGAGTAAGTCTTGTTTTTTTACATAAAGAATAACTTTTCGTGCAACGAAATTAGTGTGCAAGATTTTGTGGTATCACTATAAAAAAAGTATGTAAAATTACATAAATAATATATATAAAAATTACACAGTTTATAGTAGAAATACAATACATAAAATTGTGCATTTTTACAAAAATTGGTATTTTTATTTCTAAAACTCGAGGTACATTAATTAATGCGATTTTTCGTGCTAGATTGCACGCGATTTAGTAAATTACTAGAATTGCACCACATAGAACGCAGAATTTCTAGTCTAGTAATTTACGTCGCATGCGATCTAGCATGAAAAATTGCATTGTGTACTTCGGTTTAATTGTATAAGTGTATCTTTATATTAGATGAAAATAACAATATAACAATATAATAATTTAATATATTTTATATTTTTTGTGTAATTGTACAGATTGTTGTAATATTGTGTATAATGTAATAGTAATATTATATATATTTTTATTTTTACATTTGTATATATCGACATATTAGCTGCGATTCATGTTCTTAACGCGCATGAGCATTATTTGTCCTTTCTTAATTTTGATAAACAACAAGGATGAAATGATTCCATAAGTGTTGTAAACGTGAATGTGATCGCAGTCATTATATACGTTTAAGAAAAATTATACGTAATTTATTAGCGAATCATTACGTAAATATTTCTATAAACTTAATTTTAATTGCAAACTTACTTTTGCAAATTGTTTAATTATTTAATTGTTAAATTATTAAATTATTTAATTATAAAAAGCAATTATTGAATTTGTAAATTACAACTTTATTTACGTGTATTTAATTATAAAAAGCAATAATTGTATTTGTAAGTTGCAACTTTATTTACGTGTAAATATATACATCTTTAATAGTGACATTCAAAATTACCTGCTATAATTTGTAATTTGTAATTTTACATGAAACTTTTTACAATGTATATTGTAATATAATATCGTAAAGTATTTTTACAAAAATTACACGCATCTGCCATATTAGGAATTTTGCACTAATGAGGGGAAACCTTTTCGAATGTAAAGAAATGAAGGGATTCGCGACTTAATTTCGAAATTGCTTTATGAATTTCAATGGAAGGACTTCGTAGAGATACTAAGCCATTAATTAATTAACCGCTTCATTTCAATTTCGTTGCACGAAATATAAATCGATCGTCCGCCCTTACTGCTCGCTTTGTATTGAGAGGTACTTTTGAATGATGAAGCGCAGTGTACTTGTGGCGGACGAACGGGTCGCTGATTAATTAGATCGAGTAGCCAGTTTGTGCGATCGGATCCGCGCATCATGCTCTCTGTTTGAGTTGGACCACAGAAATTTTTTGACATTATACAACTGAACATTGTGCTTGTGTACAATCTTTTACAAAGATTATTATCCAAATGTTCAACGTCAATTTGTCCTTTTTTTTTATGTAAACATCTAAGAGATTTTTTTATTTTAAATTACAGAGGTACAAATCTACGAAATTTTTTTATTTTGTATATATAGTTTTTTTATACGTGCCCAATTTCAAATTTAAAGGATAAAACATCTTTTAAAAGTGTATCGAAAAAACTATTTTAAATAACGTTTATTTGCTTTTTATTGTAAAATTAAATAATAATAATAAGCTTTGCAAAAATTGATTGGAAACTGAGGAATTTTATAAAAAAAAGATCAATAAATACAATTTTATTATTGCGCAATTTAATTTTATAATAAAAATTGAATCAATTTTATCAAAAATATTTTTCGATACAATATATAGTTCGGAGATTTTACCTAGAAAGGATTTTAGCCATAAAACTTTTTAGAGATGTTTTATCCCGTGAGATATCTTTTGAGATTGAATAAGTATAAAAAAATGTGTTTCTTATATTTTATAATATTTAACACGTTTCAGCGTGAATCATCGATAACTGATGCGACATATCAGTCATCAATGATCCACGCTGGACTTTCAGGCCGTTTGATATTGTAACTGTATAAAAAGAAATGTAGTTAAGTAATTTTTGATGTTATATACATGGGATTTTAATTATAATATATGATGCATTAATGGTATAATAAACTATTATAATAATAATTTTAATAAATAATTGTTTATTATTGTTAATATAATTATTTTTAATCATTATGAAATATAAATTATTTAACAAATATAACAAACACAAACAAAAATATGATATCCATGCAGCGTAATCATTTATAATTAGGCGCTCAATCACTTACAACCAGTTAAAATTGGCGCGACATGAAATATATCAATAAAAATCTTATTAACACGTTCTATGTTGCGTCAATTTTGGAAAATCTTATGATAAGATTTTTTTAAGAAAAAACACACAAATTGGCGTAGGACACTTGAATAATATTTCTTATTAGTAGTACTGTTTTGCACCTTCTATGTTTTCGAAATATTCTTTCATAAGAAATTACTAAGTTTATATTTTTTCATCAACTTCGAGAATATGTGTTTTATAAATAATATTTCCCATGACACTGCCAAATATATAAACATAGAGCAAACAAAAATATATTTTCGAGGATACAGTCTAATAATTTTAGAATGCAATGCAAACGCTTATTATTTTCCGGTACGTTCTCGAACATCGCCGCGATTCTGGCTGTAATTTCTATTAACAATATCGTAATAGGAAGCGTGTACAAGAACCATCGCGGAGAACGCAATTCAAAAGCGGCACGTTCGCGCGAATCTGTGTCACCCGCGCTTGTTAAGGCATTTCAAGTTTTCCATCCGACCAACTTCGAGCTTCTCCAGCGTCGAGCGCGGAGGCTTTAAGAGAGGGGTCGGCACTATTTCAACATGAAATCGCGGATGAATAGAAGTCGTCAGATTTCGCGAACTGACCAGCCGACTAGCCAACCAGCCGACCGACCGAGCATTTGCATCTCGACAGATCGTTGTTACGAGCAGGGCCACATTAACCCATCTTGCACATACGAAATATTTTGAGCGTTCTTTTAAAATGTAATGTCACCTGGATAAATTTTTTTAGTAATTATATTAGATTAATTAAAAAATAAATTTTTTTCGAAATCTTCAAAAAATATTTTATTTACTCGAAGGACAAAAATAGCAAAAAAAAAAACATACAACAAGAGTACACAAATTGATAAAATAATAAGTATATTTCTCACAATAAGAACAGAAAGCACATTTAATCTTTCTTCATGTATTATACATTGCACTTCACTATGAATTATCTTGTCTAGTGATTTTAAATCATTTATGGATCATTATTTCAATGCTTAACTAAAAAAATTCTTTCGAAAATTTGTTACTTCTCAAAATTGACCACTCTGGGCTATGCCCAGCAACCGATGTACAGCGCTGGTCACGAGAGAAATACGCATAAAAGTCGGCATCGAGCTTCATGCAAGCTTGATGCAGAATGTACAGAGGTTCGCGCGCATATATCCACGATAGCGGAGATAGACGTTCAGAGAAACGACTTTTTAAAGAGACCCGGATGAATAACGTTTCGGCTCCTGCACCTATCGCGCCAACCTGCTTTTCATCGCGATACAAAAAAGGCAAAACCAAAGTTCTCCCCGCAAAGGGACCGCCTCTCCACCTTCGGCTTTCCTCTTGCACGTCGCGTTAACGTCTCGAGGTTGTGCGTAACATACTTTTCCCTAAGTAACCTGGCGCATATCCGTTAGAGAAATAAAAGTTCCTTGGAAAAAGAATATTCAACATCGGGAAGATTAAAAAAAAGGGGCACTTTGGAAAGTTGCGGTTTTAGCAGCTTGTACATATATATATATATA
>NW_017305536.1:2495034-2506835 GCF_001594115.1 Trachymyrmex septentrionalis
ATTTTTAAGAATATATTACATGTATTTTTTTTAACATAATGAAAGGGGTATGAAAAATTACAGAGTTTTCTATATTGTATTTGAAAGTAATACAAAAGTTAGGTGGCTATTTAGAACTTGAATCATTTCAATAAGCAATAGACATATTTTTAAAAAATAATTAAAATAAAATAAGGAAATTTTCATTTTAATTAAATAAAATTGTATTATTAAATATAAATATTGACCTTATTGAACTGTTTCCAATGTATATTTTTATATGCAAAAGTATAAATTTTCAATTCCAGTTAACTTTTTGCAGAGATTATATACACCTGACCCTTAAAAACTACAACTGCTCTAATGCTGTAACGTGATAAAAATATGTTGGGCATGTTTAAAAATTGATGGTAAAATATTCGATCTCGTCGCTTAAATTTCCTAATAATATCGTATTTATTTAATATAAAACATTTAATATGATAATGGATATAATATTACTGAATTTATTTTTAGTATGCAAATGAGTATTGAAAGGGACAAAATGGCGGGCAGAGACGTTTAGACTTTAGAGTACCAATTCGCGAAAGACTCTCTTCTCTCTCAACGCGGTATTTCGAGTACGCTGATGTATTCAAAGAGATAATAATACAGGAAGAGCTTTGTGGAACAATACATCGGCCCCTCAAAGGAGATGGTAAATTACATGTCAGTGCGCCGTGCCGTACCGTGCTTCACTGTATTTCGTTGTGCTGTGCCCGAGTATTAACTAAGCGCACGTAAAGTATTTTGTTATCTACATTGGGCTTTTTATCTTTCCGCTGCAAAATGTATTCATCGTCGAAACATTGCACAAAAGAACAATATACCAGTCCATATTTTTGTAAACTTCCAATCCTGTTTTAAGCTCTCATAAATCGAATGTTTTGAATATATCTTGCAAATAATCTACCAAATAATTACACTGCATCAGGATTGCATAAGGATTCTTAATTGTTCAAAAAGAATATAAGGTTAAATTCTATCACCCACATATTTTAAGAAATCAAAGACTTTATTTAAAAAAAAAATTTTAGAAATCTGAATTTCTTTTCTTACAACTTCTTTTCTTTTACTTTACAGAGTAAAATAAGAATCATTATTCAGGTATTGAAAAACAGAAACTTTCTAAATTAGTGTAATTTTTTTGTATTAAATATCGTTAATAAATTTTATTATCTTAATATATTATTTAAAACATAAACAATAAAAAGGGCTTCCATTACATTTACTTTCGTACATTGTAAAAAAATATTTAAATTTTTTATAGCTATATATCGTATTACCTACATATATTATAAATTTGCGTTATTATATAAGAAATTCTCAAAACAAAGTTTTTAAAAAAATAAAAAGATGATAAAATTTTTTGAAAATCTATTCTCTACATCAGTATAAAAAGCCCTACAAGAAATACCCGTTATACTCGTTGAGAAACGAAAAATTGATAAAAATTTGTTGCACTGTATTACCAGTTAACAGTTATCAGTTTCGGTGATTATGACTGGAAAAAACTGCAAGGGGATATAAAAATGTTTATTCGACATTGAGACGTTGTTATGCGTCTTCTCTATCGTACTGTTATAATGTAATATAACTGCCGCGTATGCGTACTATATCAGAATGAAAAACGTCGATATAAAACTCGGTCTTTGAAGCACGTGCTTTAAGGCACTCTCGTCGGTCGCGATATAGTTCCAAGGCGCTTGAGAGTCTTCGCTCGCTGCTTTAATGGTTCATTTTGCAACGGGAAAACTTTAAACATCTCGCCCCGTCTTCGCTTTATGGCTAATCGATGTTTTTACGGCCACACGGACTCCTCTTGGTCGCGGAATACGATTTCATCGCGAGTCTTTATGCAGTCGCCGCAACGCGACGTGCAAGATAACGGGATATAAACGCGATATATAAACACGAATTAATTCGGCATATACGTAGTGACTAACGCCTTTTCATAAATCAGTTCGTTACAACTTTGATTATCTTTATAATTGAAAAGCTAGAAAAAAAGCCTGTAAGAGCAAACGTAGTTATCCATGTGTGAATTGTGTTTATTTACAATCATTTATATAATATATTGGAACAATCGTATCATAGATTTCATCCCGATTTGGTTTCTCTTCTTATAGTGCTTATTATACTCACATAAGAAAAGTAAGATGATTACTAATTGTAAGTTATAGGATTTTTTATCTATATAGTCAAAAAGTCAAATTGTTAAAAATTCAATAAAGTTTTAAAACTGCACAATTTAAATTAACAATTAAATTAAGAAGCTTATATGGATAAACGAAAAATTGCATCTTAATAAGGTTCAGCTTTATGACAAATAGAGAGCTAGTTAGAAACAATATTCTCTTCATATTGTTAAATATTAAACAAGCACTAGTAATTCAATCTCTTGAGTTAAATAACGTTTGTCATTTTTAATTTCTATGTACATCAAAATGTAAATCAATTCTTTCTATAATTACAAAGTAAACAACGTCCATATTAACACATGCACATAATAAACTAATCAAATTTAATACATTTTCTGGAATTAAAACGTTTAACTCAATTGTTTTAGTTAAATTAACAACGTATTGAGTAGGAGCAGTGACGATTTATATACTTTAAAAAAATATCAATGAAGATTTAACTCCATATGGAGTCTATATGATCCTCACTGCGTTAATATTAACATTAACACCAGCATGATGTAAATTTAACACTATGGATTTTAAATCTACATCATGATAATGTTGATATAAACGCTAGAAGTTATAAATACACACCGTGTTGACATTTATACAACATCATATTGGTATAATATTAACACCAATACTAGAGAGAATTATATAGACACTACCTGATATTAAATTTACATCGATATTTTTAAAAGTGTAGATTAAAAATAATTCACCTTGGATATAATTTGACATTATGAATATAACAGTGCACGCTGTTTAAAAAGATCTAGGTATCCTCACTCTCTTATATAAACACTCCAAATCTATTTCCATTCATTCAATAATGCTGAAGCAATGTTTTTGGACCAATATACGATTACATAACCGTACATAGAAATCACGATAATTAGTAGTACGAAGGGCGCGTGTTGCCGGCAATAAATAATCGGAGTACGAAATGATGTCAGCACGGGCTGCCTCGCAAAAGGCAACTTGCTTTCATATTTCATCGAGTATCTTCCGCGCCATCATAATGAAAAATCCGGGATTTATTATTGACCCGTCTTCGGCGCGACTTCCCGTTCGCCCGGCGACCGGAAATCGATATATGCAAAATATTTTGATGCCAACAGATTGGGAGGCGACGTTACGTTACACGCGCGAGAGAAGATTTATTAGAGAGACCGGGTTTCAACGCCCTGGATCAATTTTATTGAACTCTTTCCACTTCGCCACATGCGCTTAAATATATACATACCTCGATACGGGCGGACATAGTTAAATGTGCGAAACAGTGTAAATACTCTATTCCTGGTGATAATGGAAAATTGAAATAGTATTATCGATGTTTCTATTAAGGGTAAAGCGGATTTAGCATGTCCAGTTAGTAACTTTTAATAGGATTTGTTGCCCACTTTTATCTTTCACACGTCGAAGTAGTTAATGTACCTATCACGTTTTCTTGGGGCGAAAATAGTAGACGCGTAGATAAAGCCACGGGCCAATTATCCGGCGCACGCGAAAGTAGCGTCGCGACGTCTTTGAAACTTCGCGCAGGAACTTAACAACGTGGAAGTAAACACGTTGCTCATATCGTAAGCCCTTTCACAATCTGCGCCAAGCTTGCTTTATCGAGTACCAACGGTCTCGTTCCCATTCGTTCTTCTCATTACTTGAGAAAACATACGGTCCAAGCCGCATTTTTCATGGAGACAAACGAACTAGCGATCTTCCACCGTGAGCAAAACGTTAGAACGCTTTTCCAATAGCGACAAGAGCATCCACCGCTCACTTTTCCTTGTTTTTTTTATTTCGTTGTTTAGCTTTAAACTCGCCGCAATTCTGCGCAAAGGACAAAAATTTGACCGTATTTTTTATAGAGAGGAATAAACTCTCGGGGGCATTTTTTATTCATGAAAGATAGCAGGATTACCACTATCCGATATATCACTGCGTTGGTAGAAAAATGCTTCCGAAATTAACAACTTTTCATTAGAATATTTTTAAAATTTTTAATTGAAACGGCTTAATTTAGACAGTGAATATGCAGTCTCTATCATTTCACTTCATATTATATATTTTCAGTAAAGCGTACAACGTAATATAAATACGTATATCTATAATGTATTATTTATAATATGTTCTAGAAAATTATGTCTTGAGTTTTTAAAATTTGAGTACTGAACCTTAATATAGTATAAATTTCTTAATAATAAGAGACTAAGCAAATGAGTATGTACAAATGTATAACGTCTTTCCACAAAAATATATTAATCTTAACAGTTAATTTTTTTTCATTAAACTCTCTAATCTAAAAATACTAGTTTTTTACTTGTTATTTTTCTTTTAATACAGTGATGTATGTAAAAGAACAATTTGTATTCATTCAAATCTGTATTCTATCACGTAAATCTGTCTCAGAAATCGTTTTAAATTTTCGTGCCTACTGTCATTGCTACTTCCTGGCAATTGATTTAACAACCGTTGTCATTAGTAGTTTCGTGACGTACCATCCGAAACCGAATACCACGCAAAACAAATTACTTTAAAGACATTCAACGGGCACCAATTAATCAAAGAAGAGAATGGGAAAACGACTAAAATAATCAATTAAATAATGTTTTATCCGTTAATTTATACGGATGGCCGACACTGAATTTCCCACGTTTACGTAACAGAGTAAAAGTTATCAAATAAATGCTGCTAATTGAGGTATGCATTTAATTAACAATTGTCGATTAATAAAGCTAACATCGATAGAAAATTAATTACACTGATTGTGAGTACAGACGAATAAAACGGAATATTCATAATTAGGTGTATCTTATGAATAAAAGTTTTCGTAAATATTTATTCGGACAATATTGATAATATCAAAATATAAACTTTGCTTCGGAGAGGAACGATATCGTTCAATATCTCACTCTGTTTGCAGGTAAAGCAAGGCATAATTCAGGGAACAATAATATCCTGGAGGGAAATCAAGATATGCTAAAGGAACGAGGTATACACATTAAATATCAGAATTTAATTTCAACAAAGCTAATCTTTACTTCACTTTTTTTATTCTTTCTAATATCAAGATTTATCAAATTTAAAACATGAAAACATGTTTTGAAAAAAATTTTTAGACCGCTTTGAGTCTAATAAAATCCACAATATGAAAAAAAGCAAAAAAAGATTTTTTAATTATTTAAAATTTGGTTAAAAGTATTAAAATATTTTAAAAAAGATTCGACAAATAATCGGTGTACAGTTTATTTGAACTGGAAATATTCACACAAAAATATCATTAAGTTCTAAGCTCTGTTTGAAATACCTTTGTTTATTTGTGTATACAAAACATTTTCGTTTTTTATCGCAAAAATAGACCTTTTCCTGTTTTCAAACGCAAACTTCTTGATTGCGTTTTGATCATACATATTTCACAATCTCTCACAGATTTGAAACTACGAGGTCGAAAGGAGAACGGCGGCGACGTAGCGGACTACGATGAATCCAGCGCTACCAGCAACGGTAGCTCGTTGCTGCTGGTGATCCTTGTCGCGCTGTGCCTGTACCTCCATCATCATCCGCAGATGCGAACGTTACATCCGGCCTGAGATTCACCCACGACGGTCCTGCACGCCATCGCACGCGTAATCCGATCATCGAGCCATCATCGTGACTTTGTACATCCACTTGTAAATCCATCGCTCAGGGACTTCCGTCGAGGATGAATATCGTCGAGGACTGCGTTGACCACTTTAAACTTAACAATAGAATAATAATATTATAAATAGCGTTAGTGCGCGGCGGGCCTCGGCTGGCGCCGTTCGCCGGCGGAGTTTCGCTAAGGGAGGATTACGACTTAAGGGACAGTCATTACGGACAGTTTCGGAACCAGAGTTGGGCTGCGCAAATCTACCCCATGCGACCGAAATTACATTATCATGTTGGGGAACGTCGGATTTATTTTAGAGTCCCATTAACGACATTGCAGAGATAACTGAAACATCCATAAATTTCGAGCATTATTATGATTTTGATAAAGTATTAATTATTGTTATGTAAGAAAAATATAAATTAAATTATTTCTGCTCTTGATCATCTTTCTCATCCTGTATCTAGCTTAACTCTAAATCGAAAAAAAGCTTATATCTGTCCATTATCAATTATTTTATTTCTTTATACTATAGCTAAGCGATATTCTATGTAACTGGGACAACGTTGCATACAGCTAAAAAAAAAAAAAAAAAAAAAGAAAATTCTTTACAATAATGTGTGAGCAATATTTTTTATCAGGTCGAAAAGCACGTATTTTTACCCTGCAAAACTCGATCGATTCTGACAACGAGCAGTAAGCAAAAAGTGTTCTTGTTGAAACAAGATGGACGTTTACGAAAAAACGAGATGACAAAAGATGGACAGTTTGTACTGTTTCGCGTCATTTTTAATTGGCTATCCGAACGGTGTATCCCAACGGTGTATTCCAATGTCGGACGACTATTACGAAGCGACAACCAAACGATGCAACGACGCGACGATGCGGCTACGCCAATTGCTGGGAAAGGCAGTTTTTGTCTAGACGCTTATTAAAGGAATTCTATGCTAGAGTTGAGCTGTCCAATTCAAGTAAACGATAAACTCGGACAGCTTCATGCTTCGTTCACACTCTGCCGATCTTTCTTCCCATAAACTTTTAAAGATGAGTTAATTACATTTCAAAGAATATCATTTGCACGTCGCATGTGAAATCACATTACAAGTAATGCAAGAAAATGATCAGTAATGAAAGTCAAATAAAATTGGAAAAATGAAAACTGTTAGGAGTGCATCAGATATCCAGAAAATATCCAGTATTATTTTGCTATCCGGATAGCCGAATATTATCCGATAATATATCCAGCTGAAATTTTTTATTATATTCACAACACAAGGTTTTTATTTATTTGTTACAATTCTCTCTCTTACGAATAATAAGCATCCGTATTAGTAATTTCCTGATTTTATTTCTTTACGACATGAAAGTGAATACTTTTTAATTTGTGATATTACTACTTCAGTTTCGATTTAGGACTGTGTTTCAGAATCAATAAATAATTGGTGCAGAGTGCTTTGAACTGGAAATGATTTACAAGAAATATTATATTATGGGACACAAATAACTGCCTTGACCAAATATGGCGTTTCTCATACATATGTGTTTAATTTTATTTAATATTATTTAATTAATATTTTTTCATTTAATAATGTTTAAATACTTTTTAATACTACAAAGATAGCAATATTTCTTCTAATTCAATATTACTTTAAGCATTTTATTTTTCAATTTTTATTAATTTTTCTATCATAATTCTTTTCAATATGTAAGCTATTCAAGTCACAGCGACGCGAGTCTGTACTATAATATTAGCACATCGCAAGATTTAACCAGTGAGCTCTATATAACATGCTGGAGCCATCGAAAAGTGGAGATGTCTCAATTCCTAAATAAGAATACTCTAATGCAAAGTTGATATTGTTTTCTTTGTCAGGAATTCACTGATTGGCTAATGCTGTTTTACTATCATAAGTAGAAAAGAGTCAGAAATACCAATACTGCTTGCTTTCCTTTTTCCCGTCGGACTGCGCAGTTTTCTATAGTTTAGTATAAAGAAGATTTGCTCTAATATATTGTAGAACTCACTGGATTTAACTCATCTTATTAAATAGACATTTCAAATCAAATTGGTCTTCTCAAATAAGATTATTAACTATCTTTTAAAAGCTGTATCGACGCAGTGACATCGATTAGCATCGTTGTATATGACTTTTCATAATTTTTGACCTACGACTTAAAACGATTGCTGTGTGTATGGAATAACTAATATTAATCTCATAGAATATCCGAGGCGCATTATATTAATAGTCATCGCTTGAATATTCGCACCAAAAACCTCGGCAGACATTTTAAACTGTTCATCAGCATTTTTACCGAGACGGACATTCGCGTTTATAGAAACTTATTCTATAACAACTCTTTGTATAGTACCATGTATAATACATTAATATACTATGTATAGAATATTAGTATATAAATTACTAGTATATATATTCGTAAAGTAGGCAGTATGTATACACGTGTAACATTGTCACATCGGTATTTCTTCGATTTTCTTCCTGCAGAACATCAAATTAATAAATTGATTTATCCTATCTTTGCATAAATATCTTGCTTATAACTAAAAACAATTATTTATTTATTAATCTTTTTCTTTATAAATTTCGTTCCAAAATGAAATAAATAATTATTTATTTACAACTTTTTTTCTAAGATTATAAAGTAGAGTTCAATGCAATTAATTTTAGAATTTTAATTCACATATTTCGGGAAGAATACAAAAATAAAATATTTAAAGAGAATACACAACATTTCAGTAATCCTATTTTTCTTAAAATAACAAATACCAGAGAGTATATCATAATCTGTATATAATATGCGTAATAAGTACAAGACTGAGGAGGCTCTCTTGGCATCCTTAAATAAATTCCGAGTGGTCGATGTACTGCGTGTGAATAGATCTCACTTTATTATGCTCTAAATCTGAACGTACTGTACATACTAGAATAAGCTGATAAAACATTCATATTGTCACATTGTTATACGAGATCTAGCGAAGAATATCACTTCTCGTAAAATAAAATAGATACACTTCCTCGACAATATCAGATAAACTCGCGAAGTAACAGTTCATTTAAGGTGTTTGGCAGCGCGTGAATTATTTATTAAGACATCCATCATTTACTAAGACTGCATCAATTTATTCTATGAATACGCAACCGATAGTTATAACTGTAATTTCCGTATCATTAACTATTAACGTTGCGCAACGTATCAATATTTGCTTCGTAATCGATGCAAATATTCGTAGGGCTTCACTTAAGCTGTCAGAGCTTTGGATAACACATTCTATAAACTGGGACACCCTGTACGGTCTGAATCACAGTACAATATCACGATGCAGAGCCTGCACGTGGCGCTTTGTGTTTTCGTTCACTGATGTATGTATACGTATGCAAATAGAGAGCTTATTATTGAATATCGGCTATGAAAGAGTTTTGAAATAGGTTAAGCGGACTGCAATAAAAAAAAACAATAGAAGAATAAAGCAAAACTGTAAGAAGAGATCGAGTTCTTGCTGTTAAAAAGAGAGTTGTTATCCGAGCATTGAGAAACCAAAAGAAATAGAATGAAAAATGGCAAATAAACTATGCAAGCATGCCACGAGAGTAATTTGCCATGGAAATAAAGGGATTAATCAATTCTTTCTCTCCGCGTAGATATAATTAAGTTAGCAGCCTTCCTTTAATGATTCTATCTTATTTAGTATGACAATTTAGCTACTTTCGATGTAATGTAATTTCCTTCCAATAGATTGACATCTTTTGGCGAGCACAATTGCTTGCAATTAACTTTGTAAATAGAACGGCTTTGCAAGCTTAAATATTCCAAATTGAATAGTGTAAGCATCGATAACATCTAACGTTGATTAAGTATACTCTGGAATAATTATGATGGATGCAGCTTGGAAAGATAATACTGCAGAATATTGTACATATCTCTGCGGAATATTGTATATAAGAAGACATATCACATACAAGTATCTGTATTCCTTCGGTATAAAAGGAAATTGAATCATTTTAATATAAGACACATTATATTTACTTTGAAGCAAATGAAATATTGATTTTATAAAAGCTGTCACTTTAACAGTTTTAATAAGTATCTTAATATATTTATTTTAAAATATACTAATTTATGCTGTTCAAAAATACAAGCCACACAACGAAAATACAATGACTTTTAATTAATTTATAAAATATAATTTAAGTTAAATTTTAATTTAACTTAATTAATTTATTATTAAAAATATGAGTGTTCTGTATTTAAGTATGAGACGTACCTATTTTATACAAATTTATACTGTTTAATAATCTGGTAATCGATAAAGGTAATATTAATAACTTTTAATTTTAATTCATAAAATATAATTTTAATTAAATTTTAATTTAAATATTACATGTTCTATGATTAAGAATGAGACGTATCTATTTAAAAAAATATAAAATTGCGCTGGAATATTCAAATAGCAGCGAAAATAATACTTTTTGATTAATCCTATTAATCAAATTTGATTTAACTTAAGTAAAATTTTCATTTAAATATCACTAGACGTACGCGCATATTCTCTAATTAAAAATGCTCAACACCTCAATTGAATCATTATGCAATACATTGCGTATCGAGTAGCATTCATTAATAGGATTACATATTGCAGCTGTGCTTAGACGTTTATGAATTATTTAACAAGTAAAACGACTGTGCGACAATTGAACAATATATATCGAAGATATTCAGAGCAACTACTTTTGTATCATTGACATTGTAGATAACACACATCATACGCACCAGACATGCTACAACGCGCGTAAGGAATCGTGAAGGAAAAAGTGCGGAATTTGTAATAAAGAGTAATAAAGAATAATACGAAGCATAGCTAAGTAAAACGTTGGTAGCAAGTAAGTGGCGAGTACCATGTTATATATAAGAAATAAGCATTAAAATGTCATAGTGTGTACAGGTAGAATGCATTATCTGTGCTGATTGGTGGCGTAACTATATATGTCTCTGCATATGTAATAAAAATGTGGGAGAGTTATCTTTCTCTCACATTTTCCCTTTCTCTCTCTTTCTCTTTAGATGTCATTGCATTTTACAAAATTTTGCTATGAGGATACGTTTTCATCGCAACAAAACTGTTATTATACAAAACTGTTATTATACTTATTGATGATGTGATATAAAAGGCACGGTTATTTCTTATTTCTAACAATAAAATTCTAATGCGACTTTATAAGTCATGAATGTCTCCGCAATAATACTGGTATAGATCAGTGTGTAACTAGCTAATTAAGTTAGTCGAACAATAAACAAAATGTAGATTAACGATGATGTTCAATTGCGTAGCTGTACGGCAATTATGCTGCGATACTGGATCCGATCTGGTTGCGCCACTGCCCGTGCTTCTTGCACGCGATCTAGTCCTGTAAGCACTATCGGCATCAGGAAGATATGTCCGTGTATACATGAAATACAGATTTATTACTTACTTTTTATCGTATGTATCTTAGTTCCCAAACAATCTAAGGTATCTTCAATTCTTGCGCGTAGTGTTCACATCTTACTTTATAATTAAATTTCCTGTTGATGAGATCATTTGTAAACGAAACTATTTTGCAAATTGAGAATTAAATTATTGACAATAATATGTTTGCTTTGAACTAAATGCTCAATATTCTATACACATTTTATAGTAATTCCATAGCCAGTAAATACCAAATAGTAACATATATAACATTAATGTTATAATTATGTTATATGTTACTCTAACATTAATGTAACGTTAGTTGATGTTTACCATCAAACCTACCTGGATACCATCAAATTATTTTTCCTTTTTCAGAAAAGTGTGCCTGTAAATATATATACGGAGAACAAAACAACAGTGTAAGAATGCAAAAGTACAGACGTATATTTAAAAAATATGTCGTGTGTGTGTATATATATATATATATATACATACATATAAC
>NW_017305536.1:2506935-2513546 GCF_001594115.1 Trachymyrmex septentrionalis
CAATCAATTAAAGTACATATATTATAATTAATTTTAACCTACGCTATATTATATCAATTTACTAGTTAAATTCCAAGACAAAAATTCTTAGAATTCTAAGTTTATAGATTCGAACTATACAAAATTAAAAATAATCCAAAGTAAAAATTGCAAGAAGTTACAAAATCAATTAAGATGCAAAAGCAAAATTGAACTTTACAATTCATTGAGCGTTTTTTAATTTATAATACTGTATAGGTAAATAAAATTTCAAAATTTTAAAAATAGAGTAAGATTAACAAAACATAATCAAGTAAAAAATACTGCAAATGGAAACTTCATTGCATTCCAAAAATACTTCAACTTTATTATACCTTTCTTTAATCTTAATATGGGTAAGATTATAACATCTAAAAAGGAATAAGTTAATTGTTGCTACTATTCGATTTCAGTCTTCACAAATGATTGCTATACAATTAAATGCAAGAATGCAGAGTAATCATATTCTTAAAAAGGAAGAATAAAAGAAATAGAGGTAAATTAAACAATTTTATATTAATATTGTATTGAGTAATACACATAATTGCATACTATTAGTTATTTAATTAACTTTATTACAAAAGGCTCTATCAAAGAACAAATTCATAAATTAACGACACGTGAAACAGGATTTATACAAAATTAGATTAAACATTCGATATTTATTCATTCCATTTGCATTCGTCCATTCAATTATAACACGGTTCATTTCTACTATTACGAAAATAAAAACACAAACATAAATTCTTTACAATACATTTTGGGATTTTTTTCGTCTATGAAGTTTTATTTAAAGTCATATTTTTGTAAATATTAATGTCTATAAAGCGGCAATAAGCTCACTGAAATTGAAACTTCTTTCATCGACAGGCTACGGCTAACAAAAATCTGGATTTACGTGGTACACGATACTCTCGCTGCAGATTTAATTACGCAAATAATTTATTTAGCTAAACACTCAATCAATTATACATTTAAATGATACATATATTTTTAGGTTTGTCAATTTTCGCTGCTTTTAATTGTAAACTTTAAATTTTTTAATATTTATGATTTTAACTCTTCGGAACTAATAATGGGTCTATTGAACTCACTCAATTATAAACCTCTTTGTTAAATAATTCAATTTTTTTATTCGTATTTGTAAATTGGATTATTCTTATTAAAATATACTTAATATTTATTCTCCTTTTAGTTATATTATTTTGGTTCCTCGGAATTAATTAGATTTTTAAATAATAAAAATTGAATGGGTCATACAGATCCAGTCAATAATCATGTTACTTACGCAGATATTAACGTCAACTCATCATCGAGGGTTAATATATAAAAATCTAAAAAACTTCAAAATTTTCAATTAATTATAATATTATTCGTAAGAAATACAAGCACGTGCACTTATATTAGTTATATTTTATGCAAATAATATACAAGAAGCTATGCTTTTATAATGGATCGTGTACCACCTCATAACAACATACAAAGCTTGCTGCAATTATTTACAACGATTCCATTTACTTTACAGTACGTAATCGTAGCGTAGTCTTGTAGTTAATATTTACATCTGGATTTCGGGAGCTCCTGAGAGTTGTGACATATATCGTTCAATTTAATTGTAAAATGTGTAACACTTAAATTAATTTCCAAAATTCGATTGTATCATTGAGCGGACGTTAAATTTTATCACGTCAATGTAAACATAGATATATAAGTTCTGATCATTTGACGTTTCAAACAATGCGCCATTTTTCCGTTTAAATTTGCCATGCGCGGCATAAAGACGCACTAAACTTCTATTTCTGAACCGCGAGTTTCAAATTGCTATCGAATTGCTGTCATTCATTAACAGTTAACAGTATAATAAGAAGATGTAAATAATACGTCGCAAAAATATTTCAGATATTTTCGGCGATGATATACGAATTACTAATTTCTGATTATCAATATAAATCTCTTTTATATACGTAAATTATTTTATGAATTTAAAGAGTTTCTTAACAATCGCGCTTGATTGCGTGTAGGAACATTACGTTTTCGGTTATAAAACGCAAAACAGTGTTCACTACGATTTAGTCCTAGTTTATAGAATAACGCAAGAAAAAAATCTTTCTACTTCTCTTTTCTGGAATTTCGTCCTGATACGTGTCGGGGATGCAATAATTCATTTACAGAAACATCCACATATATAAAAACGTCGACAACTACTCACACGCTTATTTTATACGCACCCAAAGAGACTATATTAATATATACAAAACTGTCCTTATCGATACAATTAGTACAGCGATAATGTCATGTCCATATGATCGTAACATTATTTACAAATATATGCAAGTGACTAATCATCGGAAATTTACAAGTCTCGGTTGCTTCGTTGCATCTTATGTACCGCTTTCGAGACACTCTTCGAGTTTCGCACACTAACACACTTTCTATGCTTATATACTAATTTATACATTTAGCTTAAGATCGATTAACCCTCTAATAATTAATTACATTTGAACAGAGGTATGATTTGAACAGATGGCACAATAAAAAATTCTTGGCTATAGGATGTTTTATAATTTTCAAATTACCAAAAGTAATCAACTGAAAAGATGTTTCATAATTTTAAAATTGCCACTGCGATAAACGTTAACATTAAAAGAGAAATTATTGCGTCAGTTACAAAAAACTCACTAAATGTCAACTAATAGTAACACACAATAACATCAATGTTAGAAATTGTTATTCAATTAATATAAATGTAACCCATACAGAGCACACTAATGAATCAGCATCTCAGAAATGTTGAATTGTAACATTGCAAATGTAAATTCAACGTTGAAAGAACATTCACACTTCACATTCAATATTGCAACATTTCAATAACGTTCTTTCAACGTTCTATGCTGCATGGGAATATTATTTCAACTTTACAGCAACATTAACAATTTGTATAGAAAAATCAACACAGATTTAACGTTGAAAAAGATTCACACTTTAACATTCAACATTGCAATGTCGTCTCAGCAACGTTCTTTCACCGTTCTGTGCTGTATGAGTAATATAACGTATATTACATGTAACAGTTACATTGTTAAGTGTAAAATTGTAACATTGATGTTAGATATTACTGTTAGTTAATTAGTATTTAGTGAGAACTGACATAGAAAATGTTTGACGCAATTTATCAGCCAATTTATAATCCATTATCTTGATCATCAGCCAATATGTGCGTGAATATTTTATTTGTGTTTTAATATAATTATGCGATTAAAATTGAGCCGGACCCTTCTTGTTAGTTAACGTGTTACTACATAGTCGACATAAGAGTGCAAAAAGTTAACTTTTTAACTTTCTGTCTATCAAATAAAATTAAATGATACGTTAACAGTTACATGTGACACAAAAATAATTCTCAAGGAATGGTTTTAATGTATGCGCATAAATATTCAGATTCTGTGCAAATTCAGTATATGAAAATATTGATAAATAATATTTATTTATCAATATTTCGTGTATTATTTTATAATTTTAAATTATCATTTAATTATATATTATCAACATCTTAATATAAATATCTACGCATTCACACGAGTCACTGGCGAGTTATTTATCAATCAAATAGGCCGAATTTTTACTTGATCTAGAAACGATATGGATAAGCGATAGAAGGCGAATGTAATTAATACAATCTTCAATACGTATCTTACAAAAGAAATTTCCATCTCTGTTTCAAGTTTGTCATTTTTGTGTAGTAATCATTACCGAGATTGTACTAATCCGTGAGACAAAAATGTTACAAATATTTTCAAATAAAAGAAACGGAACATATAAATATCTTAATATCTTTTTTAAAAAATTAATCTTTTTAACAATTCGAATAGGAGTATCGAATAGGAGAATCAAATCTTTCCGATAAATCATATCCACATACGAAAAAAAACCTTTGGGGGAAATTGAGAGATCTCGTTTCGCTAACGATGCACGCGATTTGAAAGCCTCTCTACCGATAAAAGAAAGATTGGAAAAAAGAATTCGGTGACAGTAGAATCAAATAAGGAGAATGGTCGTCACGGCATGATTCCTAGGATACGTCCGATAGCGATGGCTTCACAAATCTGCTGACACGTCAAAAAGATTTGGAATGATTATCGATGCTTTATGAAAGATAAAGAGAGCTCTGATAGAAATTAAAAATAAATAAATGATTCAACTTGAACAAATAAAATAATATTAATATTATTGTGACACATGTTAACACGTTGACTGCCAGTGTACAATTAGGTAACTTTGTACTTAATGCCATTTTTATCAGCACATTATTTTATAATAGGCTCTACTTTTTTATTTCTCCATTCAAAACTCACAAACAAATTTTTACTTTTTCTTTGAAAATATCGATCGGCGAATAGAGACGTTCATCTACATATTGCCAATTATGAGTTATCTTCTATTTGGTAATCAACATGTTAAGTATATTATCACTCGAATTACATATCTTGATATCTTTACCGTCAGTCAGCAAGTGATGCTTGCATATCGTAACTTAACACTAGAATTACCAAACAATTAAAATGACTAAATTATAATTTTTTTTCAAATTTAAAATGATAGAGGAGAGATGTGTGGCTCCATATGAGAACGACAAATATTATAAATCGCGAGTTCGAACTTCACATTCCGTATATACGGATAATTTCGTAATCCCTACTGATTTAGCGAGAGAAGAATTCTCTTTAGAGGTAGGTGACTCTTTGTTCAGACATATAAAGACTGATATATGGTCCCACCCATCCCTCTCTTACTACTATTAGTACCAAAATGATATACTTTCTGAAATTATTCGTTAATTTTTGTTGCAATTATAATATATATAAATGGATAAATTAATAAATTTCGCTTTCATCCCTTTTTTTTTTGAAAGATACAGAGTATGAATCAACAAAAACTTTTTATCTTGTTTTTTTTACAACTAACTGATTATGGGATATATCAATTTTGTTTTTAAGAAGAAAGTATTCTCTAAATCTTTTAGAATTGTTACTCTAAAGAATAAAATCTCACTTTTAAAGATTGAAAATTGAGCTACCCTTTTTCAATATTACTCAATTTTTACTTTTTAGAGTGTTTCATTCCAAAGAATTTAGAGAGTATAATTGTGATAAATTTAACTATATTGCTTCATTCTCTTGATTTAAATAGTTACTCTGTGTAAAACAAGAAAGCGTCTCACAGAATATAGACAAACCTTACAAAACAAAATCATAAAAAATTTTGAAATGTATAAAATATACAGATTTTTCTTTTATACATTACATTCGTTCGTGATTCGTTTTTATATCTTTTTTATCTTTTTTTTAACGTTTGCGGCTGACAGTAGTGCATTCAATAGCGCAATTTTTCCGAAATAAATTTACATATATATTTTCATTTAAAAAATGTTAAATCATTAAAATGTAAAACATTGTTTTGAAAATTTTTTAAGTCCTTCTATTGTGTTCTTTTTTTTCATTTTGAATAAGTACTTCTTTGAAAATCGCATTTGGAAAAGATAGATATTCTTAGATATTAAAAGTTGAAAATTTGCAATTCATACAAAAAAATTTAAATAAATATTTAAATAAACGTATAATTTCAATAAATATTAAAAATATCCTTCAATTTCTATACAATAATAAAGCCTTCCTTCAAAGTTATTGCAGACATTTTAAAACATTTCTGGCACTTCATCAATTGTCTTTTTGTAAGTAGACCATGTATAAAATAAAATATATAATGTATAAAATAATAATTCGGCGTTGAATAATATTTCATATATCACAAAAAAAAATTTAATGGAATAAAATCAGATGATTTTTGTAGTTTAACTCAATCAAATCTATTTAGAATTTTCAATTTTGGATACCTTCCAACGCGTGTGTAATTTCTTAAAAAGAATTAAATGATCCTTAAAACAATACGTTACTTTATTTTTATTTAAAATTTTTGAAAGAGTAGCTATACCCTAATTAAAAGGCAAAGCAGCATCATTAAAGGATCTCGCACATTTTTATAATTTAACCAAAGCCGTTTTTTGTTCATGTAAAATGTGCAAGGTCCTTTATTACAATTATATAATCTCTTTAAAAACAAAATTAACACATTTCGATTTTGCACAAATCAATCCATTACAGAGAACGAAATGAAAAAGTTTTTATTAATTCATCTTGTATACATAATATATTTAAATAGTAAAAATAGATTCCGTCATCGGTAGTTCTAGTGTTATATGTCAATAATAATACAGAAAGATCCTCACTTCAAAGTATAACATTGATGAATTTTATAAAAATAATTATAAATACATCTTTTTCTCAAGATGATATGACATAAAATAATTATACTTCGTGTCTACAATATTGCAGAAACTTTTTTGCCATCTTTGTACACTAAAAGAGAGCTAAAAACAAGAAAGAAAAAGGAGGCGCGAATTGTTATAACGATTTATTATAACGAGTAATGTGTCGCCTTATCAAAAGCAAGATAAATTCATAGTCTCATAATAATCGTCTTCTTTTCGACCGTTGATAGCCGCAAATCCTTCAATAAGTGCGCTATCATCAGTTAAT
>NW_017305536.1:2513646-2518537 GCF_001594115.1 Trachymyrmex septentrionalis
ATGATAATCGTCTTCTTTTCGGCCGTTGATAGCCGCAAATCCTTCAATAAGTGCGCTATCATCAGTTAATTGATCCCTTGCGCGGTTGAGGAAAGATTGCAGAATTTATACTGCAAGCTGGAAGGACATCGACCAATCATCCTCACTCCGCGACGACTACGACAGGGCGGAGAGCATGATTATGCAAATCGCTGCGCTGGATCGCGTCACGCAATGCCACGTGCTGCTTTTAGATGACATCGATTGCGCCGTGTTGTCGATTCTTCGCTGCCCGATGTCATTGTCGACGTTTTTATGGCTATTAGTATCAATGACGTTCTCAGCTTCGTGATTCTCTTCGTGACTCGGCCTGCCACGGATTCGCGTTTCTAAAAACAATCATCGTATATCAATAATATATCAAAGTCTTAATAATATACAGCTTTAACTAAAGGTATTACCTATATATTATTTATTGATCTAAAATTCTTTCTTCTTTTGCTTGTGTTGTTTTCGATTGATTACCGACATTATACAGTACCGCTCATAAGTTTCAATAAATGCTACTTTTGCAAAAGAAAACGTCAACTAATTGCCAAATGCATTAATCGATTGGGTTCTAATGATCTTTTTTATATTTGAACCAAAGAAATGTTAACGTACATATTTTAATTTAATTTCTATGCAAAAAACAAAAAAGGAAATTTAAAACAAACACTAGCAAACAAATATTTAATCAAGGTTAAAAGTTGTGAGTAAGTAATGTACTCTATTTTACAATTATTGGTTGTGTAAGGAAAAGTGAGAAACAGTCTGCAAGAAAAATAAAAGTGCTAATAAACACTGATTAGCGTTAGTTTTTTGTGATACAAATTCCGTGAGTTTTAATATTACATTCTCCTTTTTAAAAATGTACAGAAAATATCAATTTGAGTTAAAAATTATTTAATGTAGAATGTAAAAACAATTTTTCTTATCTATTTCTTTTACAAAGTTTACCCTTTATTGATACTTTCGAACGATATGTAAGTTTAAAGAGTTGAAACAAAAAATAATTCACAGCAATTATAAATCAATTAAGCTAAAACATTAAATAATGATTAATAATGTGTCTAATATTTTTGACCAAGGGTATATTACACGACATTTTGTGACTATTAAACGATACTATATAAGACGACCATTCGTGCCGCGAATAAGTGGAATATTCAAAAACGAAAGCTAAGGGCAAACTCTTAAAAAATTTATAGTATCTTCTACTTCAGATAACGGGAGACGTGGTGAATCTTTCCAATATTTTTGCTGTATATTTGTATTCTTTCTGGAAACATTGCTTATGGTGGACGTCGTCGTTAGCGTACTTTTGCATTACCTTTGCGATGAGTAACGCGACTCTCATTGTCTGTCCGCCGGGGAGATCGTAAACCAAATCGCGTCCAACTCATTGCTATCTGAATTGCCGCGACTTCGCTCATACCCGTCAGTTTACATGATAATCGAAACAAGTTTGGATACCGGCGTTGGCGTCCCGGGTGCAGATTACTTGCCATAGTTGGACCGAGCGCGGTAGTTCATAAACCGCATGGGATTTCATCAAAATCCCGTCGAGAGTTCCGCGTTTGTCGTGGCGGAGGACGGTACAGGAGGTAGAGGCTTTCGGTATGGGAAGGAGGACTCCGAGGCGGCATGGCACGTTGCTGGAAGTTTTGTGGAATAAACTTCGCGCCTTCCGCGAAACTTTCCGTAGGAAAGTTCCGCCACTGCCCGGCGGCGTGTAAGTTCTCGCATTACGTCGGGGGCGATGATTTAAGACGACGTATCCCGGCGAATTTCGGGTCGCGGCAACGTATTTGCGGAAGGTGACGTGTTTTCAAGCGTTCCTCCTCACTGATCGCATAGATCAACATTTTATTGCTTGAATTACGAATGTTCTGGCCATACGTATACCGTGAGCGGGACACATAAATCCGATACACATAAATTTCATCTCGTGGGCGAGAAAAGAAATTTAAATTTTGTAAACACTTGTTCTATGGTAATAAAGTATAAAATATTTTCCCCACTAGAATATCGCTATAAAAAAGTATGTTATTGGTATCAATTCCAATCGTATTGATTTACAAGGTTTCTATTTCTCAACACCTGAACGATGACCTTTATATATTATTAATTGCTGAGAAGAGAATATAAGATCAACAAATTTCCATCACTCACAGATTTTTAAAAATCAAGGACTTTATTTTTAAAAAGGCTTTATAAATTAAAATAATTTAGAACTTTTTGGTTTTTCTTTATAAAATAATATAAATATCATCATTCAGATATAAAAAAACAGATGAAGCCTTGAAAATCAACGCAACTCTTTATATTAAAAGTTGCTAATAATAATTTTAATATTTTAAGGTATCACTTAAAACTGTACGTAATAAATGGGTCTTTATACTATCACATTTATTTTCATATATTGGAAAACAATATTTAAATACTTTATGTATTATATACATAAATTTGTGATATTATATAAAAAATTCAAAGAAAATTTTTTTTTTAATTAAAGTATTAAAATTTTTTGAAAAACTCCAGTTTTTTCAGTGTACAATGTGTAAAAAAAACACTGCAAAAGTTATCATATCTTAATCACAAAAAAAGTACACACATTCATTTTTCTAAAAAAAAAAGAGATGATCGGAAGCGGAAGGAAGCAGTATAATTTTTCTATAATTTTCAGTATAATTTTCATTAACAATTATTATTAATATAATTTTACAAGTATAAAATTTCAATTAGATAATGTGTAGCCAGAATTTACGACCCCGAAAAGTACCGCATGTACTTAAGAATAAGGTTGGTAACCCATATTATTGCTTGCAAAAAACAAAATGTTAATCAAAATTTGTTGTTGTTGATGGCATAATGCATATAAAATCGAGATAATTTTAAAGCAGAATAATCAAATTAATACGCGTAATGTTAACCACAGTTAGCGAATAATGGAGATCTGCAATCATGATGTACAAGTCTCACGAGGCATCTGGTTTCCATTGAATTCCCAGTACAATTGTCAAATCTCACCTTCGTCGCGCAGTCGGATAATCTGATTTTTGTTTCCTCTGAAAGTTCCGCGAGGTTTGCACAGTCGGAGCTTTGAATATTCAAACTTGTTTCGACAACACCGCAACTGTCGCCAGCGTGCGTAATTGTAACGACGGCGATGTAGAAAGTCAGAATTGCCACTTATAATATTCGTCGTATTAAAATGACAAAAAGATAAACAAACTTTTTATTCCCGCCATAACACGAATGCATGTGTGTTGAGAAAATCAAAATATTTAAATTTTATTTTTTACATTTTATGTTTTATAATTTCTCACACAATATTAAAAATCTTAGTTATTTCATTCAAATTAACTATATACATTGGAATAAATACAATTATAATTCAATAAAGATATTTTACATTATATAAAATATTAAGAGTATTTTTCAAGTGTAATTGTATTTATAGCTATATGTGTATATAATTAATTTGAATGTTTACACAATAAAATAATTAATTGAGAATGTCGAAAAATTCTTTTTGTATAAAAAAATCGCGTAAATATAAAATTTGAATATTCTGATTTTGTTAACATGCATTCGTGGCAAAAATAAAATCTGTTTTCTCTTTCGTCATTTTATAGTAACATTTTTATAGTAACATTATAATATTACAATTTGAATTTCGTATCTATCAAAGCAAGTAAAATATTTATTTCATTTCAGAAATCTTTAAACGCGATTAAAAACAAAATTAAATGACTTTGTGTCAATATAATGCGTTTCTATTTAAAGTATCTCATATTTTCCTGAAGCTTCAACCTCGTTTAATACAAAAATCTGCGCTAGTAATAGCAAAAGAAAAAAAGCTTAAGCGAATAATGAAAAGCGAGCGAACCTTCGCTTCTCACGACGGTCGACAAAGATGCATCGGTTATTTCATTAGAGCTCGGCTCTAAACTGGGCATGGGCTTTTGTCGCGACCACTGGATATTCTCCACTGAAAACAATTGTTCTTATTAATTATCTGCATAACGGCTAATAAAGAAAAGTACGACTGAAACGATTATCTCAATATGTATTAAGTAAAGTGGCGCTAAGAAATAAAATTGTTTTTTTGACACATTTCATACTGAATCAATTTTAAACAGTTCGTCGTAGTAAGATTATTATATTTGTAAAGTAAAACATATTTCATAATAATTAAAAGCTACATAGGTATTATCAAAAAGAAGGAAGGCTAATGCATAAAATGTAAGGCATAAAACAAGTAAGAAAAACTTTTATTAAATAAATAAAAGTAAAGTATAATATATGTTAAATTTAAATAAGAAGTGTGACAGGTAAAATAGATAACAATGTGTAAAACGATATCATTATCAAAATAGTAGTAAAAAAAGTACAATAAAATACATACATAATGAAAGAAAATTAGAGTAAATTTAACATATTTAATATTTACGTATGTACGCGTACACACACACATATATGTGTTTTCATGATAATTACATGCGCACACACAAGAATATTATTTAATCTGAAAGAGCAATAAAGCGAGAAGAAAAAGAAGTATCAGATAAAAAAAATTAATAAAGGAAGCAAGAAATTAATAGGAATTACTTTATTGCAATGTAAGAAAAATTGCAATGTAATCTGAAACTTCGTAATACGATGCACTGGATATGAGAGTGAAAACTGAGCATGTAGTATTAGATCTTGCATCTGAAACTCGAGGTTAGAGTGAAGTAAACCATTGCAGAGAGAGAGAGAGAGAGAGAGAGAGAGAGAGAGAGAGAAGATGGATTAGTACATTATAAACAAGACACACACAACATAAATTTTTGTTGAATGTTTAACCAACTAGATGTTTGATGTA
>NW_017305536.1:2518637-2523499 GCF_001594115.1 Trachymyrmex septentrionalis
GATTAGTACATTATAAACAAGACAACATAAATTTTTGTTGAATGTTTAACCAACTAGATGTTTGATGTAATAAAGTTATGTGATCAAACGTATTGTACAATGCAAAACAAATTGACATGAATTTTGAATCTACTGAATTTAATTTAGTAATTGTTTATTCAAATATAAATAATATCAGTATAATCAAATAAAGAGACAATCTTAATTATCCAGCTTGTTAAAATTTTTATATCAATTGATAATTTTTATATATAAAGAAATTAAAGGTTGTAGTAAAGATACTCGCGATATATCTCAAATCAATTAAATGATTATAGAGATTACAAAGAAACACAATCGTTTCTTTTTACAACCAGAACCTCAAAAAAAATGGCTAGAAAATACAGAGTGACATTATCAATTCCACGGTAAGAAATCTGTCAATATTGAATATTATTTGACATTAAATTACTTCTTCAATTAAACTTTGCAATATTAATATCTCTATTATTTTTTTTATTATTATGTATCTTACTGATGGAGACTACATACAGTTAAAAGTACATTTGTCTTTTTAAGTTACTAGAGAATAAATTATTTGCTATTACTTACTTTTACCAGCTTTAATGTTTTGCTTATCTTATGACCGTTGTCCTTTTTATACAGTTTTTTATATATTTGCAACTAACGAGCCTTACTAATTTATTTTATTTTGAATTACTTAATATTTACCTGGATCCACGGTAGTAGGAACGGGTAGCGTACTCGTCGTCGTCGGTTCTGTGGTAGGCGTTGGTATGTCTACCAAAATACACAATGCATTAATAACCTTTTCAATTCAATATAAATTTATCTTGAATAAAACTGTACTAATAGAGAAACGTATGCGACGCGTTTATAAATTTTCTACATATAAAAATTAAATATCGCAAAACGAAGAAATGTATCAATATAAAAAATAGTATAGACTATGTATGTACAGTTTACGGGATTTACTGTTAAATAAAATAGGATAGAAGTACGTGGGACAATATCTCGCCGCGTATTATATTATTACATTCCTGCAGTGTAAATATTCGATTGAACGCGCAATATTTGCAGATAAATTTTAAGCTGCTACTTTAATATTGTTCAATGCGAAGTAATTAACGCTAATGGATAACGAAAACTTTAAATAATCACAATAATAAAGACCGTTATTTTACGTCACGCTCTTTTCAAATTATTTAAAAGCGAATAACAATCGCGTTAACGAAAAAAACATTCTCCCCCGCTTCCGTCAGGATAAAGTTAAGCAATTAAAACTAGTAGCACTCGCGAATGCTTCGTGGCCATTGTAGCAACTTTCGGCATGGATTGAAAGGCCAGTTTAAAATGCTAATGCGCATTAAATCGTCGACACAATCGAACGCTTATTTAAGCGGCTTAGCAGTAATCCGCCGATTCGGCGGTCGCAGTAAAGCACAAAGCTGGGAAGTTCAATCTGCGGGCGCGCCAAGGCGAAAACCTACAATTACTGATCGATAGGTAGAAAGGGCTTCTTTTTACAGTTAGCAAAAGAGGGGTTGAGGGCCAAAGGGTTGGAAAACGCAGATCGACGCGCTCGCAGTTATCGGTGATTCACCGGGCTCGCCGTTTTCCCCGGAAATACGGATTTGCAGACACGGCTAACTTTCACGGCGTTGACGCTCCTTATCACTCAAGCAGGATGAGCTTGCCTTTGATACCGAATCAATAAAAAGTCTGAGAGAAAATGTGCTCTGGTAAACTGTCTATTCGCGGCTGATGATTGATATCGAGATTTCTCCGATTGCTTCGATGAACACCTCTTGTCCGTTCATATGTGGAAACGCGCTGATGCACTTCCGATCGACGCTTCGTTACGCGATCAAATCGTATTCAATTGCAAGAATAACATTTAAACGATCACTTGAGGTTTATTTTTTACACATTTTACACATCAATTAAAATCATTATTATTAACAACATATTATATATTATTGATTATTTTTCAATTTATCATTATTGGAGAACAATATGGATATAATCATAATTTTCTGAAAAAGATCAATAGAAACTAAACAAAAATTAAACGATATGAGCACGTTTAATAGTTTATTGTGACAGCACTTCTAAAAAATAACAATTTTAATTAATATAACACTTTTTATTTTAATAAATATTATTTTAATAATATTTTTTATTTTATTCAGATTTTATACATATTAATTAAATATTTACTAAATGTAAACATATAGATAAATATATATCTATTTGGTTTAAAAACTATTAATTTGATATATTTTTTATTGAATATAAAAAAAAAATTCAATAAAAAATATAGTGTTTAGTTATTTTTAAAAATATTTATTAAAATGTAGGAATTTTTTTTCAATGTACATTTAAAAATTTATAAAAAATAGTTTTTAAAAAAGAGAAAAAAATGTTAAGCAATTCCAAAAATAATTTTTTACAACAATTCTCATATTTCTGCGGCTGTAAAAATACTTTAAGTACACATTTCAAAACATTGGCACAAAAATATAAAAATTTTACAGAATATTTTATTATTAAAGTCTTAATATTTATGTAAAAATTTGAGCACACTTTTCTTACGTTATTAGTTTACAACTTATTTAATTTTTTTGTTTGTCTTGATTCTTACGTAAAGTCACGCTTTGTAATACTTATTTGCTTAAGAAGGTCATAGCATTTCGAATTCAATCAAATATTTTTTTACATACCTATGTGAATCCACTTACTTGGTTCAAAGTTACAACTGTAGCAAGCATAACATGATCAATTAGCTACAGCTAATAAAGCTATAACTGTAAATCAAATTACTTATTGTGTTATTTTTTACAGTTAGTTTTTGGATATGTTTAACAAAATTTTTTTTTACTAATATTAACTGATATTGTGACTTTTTTAGCTAATTTTTTGACTGATATTCTTTAACTAATATACAGTCAAAACATTCTTAAAACCTCGTTTTTTCTGACTTGTGCATTACGGCGAGTGTCATTATCACACTGCTTCGCAGACACTGTCGCATATGTCGACGATAAAACACGTCGACTCTGATACTTCCCTCGCGACTTCTCCATTCTGCACGCCGTATGCATCCGGTCGAGCGTTTTTCCTTACCGTTCTCTCGTCGTTTCGGAAAAGATTCCGGTTATCGGCGAGAGCCGCGATTGGCACTCACTTTTCAAACCTCTCGACTTAAGCCATCTCACGATATATCTCGCTCGTTGTCTTCGTAAAAGAACCGCCCCGTTTTATCGCGCCGTCTGATTCGCTTCTGGTCGGATGCTTAATTTCTCATCCGCTGGATAGGTTCTTCATCGCGCGACTAACGATTTCTGATAACGCGTTGGGACCCAGGGTCGCGAAGAAACGAAAGAAGGTGCGACGACCGCGCGACCGATAAGCGACGACCGCTTGACAAATGTTCGAAAACCGGCGCGAATCGATATTGGCTCTCTCCGCGGTCGAGATATACGTCCGTGATAAATCATATATTACGTTAATATAATATTACCATCGTAACTTGGTTGAATCACCTTTTGATCGCTCTGGCGCAAATTATGCGATCAATTTAATAACATAATACGATCGCACGTAGGTTGACATGATCGTCAAATCTTTCGCAGAATGCAGATAATTCTGATCAGCTGAGTGCAGTTTTATAAGATCCCAAAAAGTAAAGGGACGAGATAACGAGAAAATTAATCATACGTGTAAATAAAGATACACTGAGAGAAAAATGATTTGTATTTGTGCAGACTGTAACTGATAGATACCACAAAAACTAAATAAGTTCATTAAAAAAAAATATAGGTTATCACCTCGAATTCTCTATTAAATAATGTCACACCATAAATAATTTTGTTTCGATAAGAATTAAATATAAAACGAGAAATGAGAATTCAAAAACAGCTGTAAAGGATGTTTTTGCAATTTCTAAAATTTTGAAAATAAAAAAATTTGTTTTTAAATAAAATATTATAAATGTTTTAAATAAATATTAAATAATATTTCCTTTTTTACGCTCATCATTTTTAATGTTATAAAAACGGTTAATATAAAATTTAATTATTACAGAACGAATAAATTTTCGTTAGTACAAAATAAATCCAGAAGTTTTTCATTTTATTTTTTTTAAATGGATTCTCAAAATATTAATTAAAACTTTGTTCTTATACCTATTATATGTTCGAAGAAAAATTACCATATTTATATAAAGAACGGTTTGAAGATGAGAAATTTTTTTTGTTTCTTGAAAATTTAACTTTTTAAACTTGTTAAGTTTATGTAAAAAATTCTTTAATATTATGATAAAATAATTATGGTTAGAAGTTTCATTTTTATAATTATTATTGACATAATATTAATAATAATTATTTATATTGCTCCATAAAAAAATATATATATAATGATATAAAAAATAATTATAAATTATACATAATTGTGATAATTACAATCAGCAATACAATTAATAATTTTAATAAGCAAGCAAAAGAATCTCGATATCAACCATCATCGTCCGCGGATAAACAATTCAATTGAGCATTTTTTCAAACTTTTCATTTTTTTTCTTTCAGTGTAATAACGCGCGGATTGAAATGTACAATTCGTCAAAATGTTTGAAGAATAAACATTATCGATTGGTTGATTCGTAATCGTTAAAACACACTCGAGAATGGTAATTTATACGTTGGACGTATTGAGAGGCAAATTTTAATTTGGATTAAAACGAACAGAATCGTTCGTTAATTTGCAAATCTATGCAAATGACAATTGTAATGCGAACAAGAATATGAACGCATTTTCAGGTTTGTCATTATACGATGTCCTCCCTCCCCCCCCCCCCCCCCACT
>NW_017305536.1:2523599-2524589 GCF_001594115.1 Trachymyrmex septentrionalis
CCCCCATTGACTAAATAAAAGTTTTAAATGACAGGAATGTCATACTCACGATAGAGCTTGATGCTGCCGTCCGTTTCGCCAAGGGAGTTCTTAGATATGCATTTGTAACTGCCGTAATCGGACATCGCGACTGAGCGTATCATGAGCTTCATGTGTACTTTGTATACATTGTCCGAAAAAGATGGCTCATATTTTTCCCCTGCAATTTAACAAACATCGTAGGTACACTGGATGCATCCAATAGTGCAACTGTTCGCTAAAAGCATAACTCATACAGCACAGATTCCAGCAATATTTCAACAATGTTGCAACATTTTAGCAATACTACAGTAACGTTGTAAATGTTGCAGCAATATTGCTGCATACTTCTGTGTTATATGATAGTAGTCGATGTGATTCTTACATTTAAATTTAATCAGAATTTGGGACGTTACATTAAAAAAATAAAAAGTAATGATTCATTACTTTTTTGTTACTTTTTCATAATATTAAAATAAGAATTATTAGATTTTAAAATTACATTTGACAATCAATATTAACAATTATTTGATAATTAATATTAAATATAATAATAAATATTAAAACTCGAACATGTCTGAACTGTTATATGGAATAAGTTCTTCTTTATATTAAACTTATCTAATAATTTTTTTTTGAAGCTTTATAATAAAATAATTTCAATCAAATGTTGTATGCGCTAATTTTACTTTTCTAATTATTACTAAATGATCATTATTGAGTAATTTAGTAAAATTTATTAAGTTATTATACTACTGTATTTAATCATGTTTAGTAAATGATTATACCAATATGGCAAACAAAATACATTTGTAGCTATTACCAGACTTTTTTTTCAGTAGATCTTTCTACTTTTACACACACACGCACACGCACACGACACGCACGCACACACACATACACACACGCGCGCGCGCGCGCACGCACACATACAATTAACATGATATATTTTTTCCCTTGCAAAAGAGAAGT
>NW_017305536.1:2524689-2536849 GCF_001594115.1 Trachymyrmex septentrionalis
CACATACACACACGCGCGCGCGCGCACACACGTACACACACGCGCGCGCGCGCGCACACACACATACAATTAACATGATATATTTTTTCCCTTGCAAAAGAGAAGTGTTAAACGGGCAAAATGTTGCGGAGTTTCAGATTGCGAACTTGACTGCGGGAGCTTAATAAATATCAAGCGAGATAAAAGATGCTCCGCGCCTTCTTTGTTCGCGCTAGAATTATGGAATTAGTTTTAATCTACGGTGAAAGCTGGTTCCGTAGAAACTGGAACACGTTGAAACCGTTCTACACAGGGAAATCTGGGGTTGATGCGACGGGGATATATTGTTCATGCATACACACTGTACTTAACCCGCAAGCCAGGCGTCAGTTTTACATCCAACATGGCGCGGTATCTACATCGCCGCAAGACATTGTTTCATTAAAATATGACTCGTCATTTTAGGCAAGCTCATTTAAAGCTTAATTACATTACTCGCGCTATTACAGTTACGTATCGCATCCGCGTGCGTGCGTCGACGCGCGAATTATTAATTTTTGAAGCGTGCAGATGTTATAGAAGCGCGCACACGATTATGCTCGATTCAGCTGATGTTACGCTGCTCGCGTTCGCATTATCATCATTTATATCATCATTATATCGATGATGCGTATTATCGTAGAAAATTGAAAGTAGCGAACGTGCGCATGTTTTCGATCCGTCGTTCACCCGGACGGAATATAATATAACGATATTCCAAAATGTATTTGCCGATATCCCGCGCTTCCGGTACGCCTTCACGGTCCACCGTGCTTCGTGCTCTGTCAACCAGAAAAACTAGCATTAGGGTTTCTCGCGTGGGTGCACGCTGCCCTCTGCTCCATATTCGCGCGTCAGTCTGGACCCATACGTTGCGTCCATTTAAATTGTTCCAAACGCTTTGTTTCTCATCTCGTTATTTGTGTTTTTCGTAAATCGACTCAGTTCGAGCATGAATGTATTTTTATAATTTTGAAAAACATGTACATATTTATATACATATGTAATACACTGAGAAAAAAACTGATTGCAATTACCATAATTTAATTTTATGATTTATAGTTAATTATATATTATAAATTGTATATCATTTTCGGTACCAGCTATATTTCTTTGTAGAACTATAAATGTGATTATTATTACTAATATATTAAAGTTGACGAGTAGTAATAACTAAAAATGGGACTCCTAAATACAGCTACTTTATATGCAATTATAATCCCAAGTAATTTTCTCTTAATGTACACTTCGTGTTTTACATTAATAAAGCAATACAAATAATACACTTTATTTTACAACATTTTTCGGTAATTAATAATTATAAACATATTTTTGTAATAATGCACATTAGTAATATTTGAGCAATCATTTGATGACCTACTTATTAGATTTATGAAATATACTATATATGTCTACACGAACCAAATTATATTTTCCATTTCTAAGGATGGAATTGTATCTCTTCGAAAAGAGCACTGAGAAAATTTGGACTGACTAAAGACGATATGGTGGCCGAACACGCCAAACACGCATTACTTGTGAAAGGAAAAGTAAAGTAACACTGGAGAATTATACGCGATCACGTAACTAATCTGAGGTACAATGATTATAATTGTAAAGAAGCCCCCTAAAACTTTGCGCGTTCTCTTAATTAAATTTCTCGATTATTCGCGCATTTCTGAAAATGTAACATCCATGTTGAAGAAATTTTCCGTAAGCATGGAATCATATATAAGCATACAAAGCCACCGAAATACTGTAAAATAATCGATCAATAGTATTTTGTAAGTTGGAGAAAGGCATTAACGTTTCGATTCTTCTCGGTGGATGAAAAGTGGCGCGGCAAAAGCCGAGGCGGATCGGGGCGGGACGCGCGAACGCGAAAGAAGTTTTGATTAACAATTCGAGGTGGCGGCGCATTCGAGAGAGAGTGAAATCTATAGGTGTAATGACCCGCGGCAAGGTAGAGGCGAAGTATTTTCTCAGCCAGGAGGAAAACTTACGTCTCTCCGAGATAGAGAAAGAGAAATGTGTGGAGAAAAGGGTGAGGATCGGAGGTGGAGAACGCGCCAGGAGCCGCGTCAGGCAGGCCAGCAGGTGGAATAAGGGCGGTGGAAGGGTAGAATGCATTTATGTAGTGGCACCATTCGAGCCCCACAAGCGGAAGAAAAACTTTCGGCCGGCTTTGAGTTTGAAAAGCAGATGAAAAAGTTTAACGACGTTGAACTACGGTGCCGAGCATTACCCACGGGGGCGGCGTGGCGGTGCCGGGGCCCGCGAATGGATTTTGCTGAGGATAAAACTGCTTTTAAACCCAAAAGTCGGCGGTGGGACCGATATTTTGTGTTACTCGTATCTCCGCACGTCGTTGGCGCGCGGGTCCGCCGACATATGTGGACATGAATCAAGCTGACTTGGAAACTCAAACTGCCGACGTAATTTCCATCTGCGGCGATCGCTCACGCTTAATTTCGCCTAGCGCCGTCGTTTCCGCGATCACGCGCCCCTGTCATCGATCACGCGATACTTTGGGACTTTTACGAATGCAATCCAGCTTTTACGTTTGATGCATATGAAACTATAAAAAAAACAGACAATTCAATCGTAAAATAAATTAAATACCGAGCCGATAAAAACGAACAATTTTGTCAAAACATTTATTTAACAAACGTAAGCTATTTTATGGGAAACAAAATTCATTATTGTTTCAGGCTCAAACTAACGCGCGGATATATCATAAACATGCGCGCTTTGTTGTGACAAAAATGAATTAATTAAAGGAAAAAGGCAACTCAAAAAATTCTAAAAATTTAAAATTTTGCAAAAAGGTATATACCAAAGGTATGTATAACCATATAAAAATGTTATGTTTTAATTAATTCTAGGAGTAAAAATATTCCTCTAAAAACAGTTTAACATTCCATGCGTCTAATAATATCTCAGAAATTAAAAAAAATGTCAAGATATATTAAATATAAAAATATAATTGAAAATTATAAAATATAAAAAAAATTGCTGCATAATTGGGTTTCCATATACTTTTAGTTCTGCAAGATTTCAGATTTTTAAGAATATTTTAATTGCTGATTTTTCGTTGTAAGTTAATCAAATCTGATTACAGCACAACTGACATAATAACACAAATTTGCTTACAACACACGCAAGAGGATTTTTTTTTATTCACAAAAACACACTGCAAATCTTCCGTTAAGAGTTTCTTATTAAAATTCCACAGCACGAAAAGGATATTCTTTTGTCACGGTTTTTAATTTTAATTCATTAACTGTCCGAAATGTAATTAACGCTGAAAATGAAATCTCTCTCCCCCTTTCTCTCTCTCTCTCTCTCTCTCTCTCTCTCTCTCTCTCTCTCTCTCTCGCTCGCTCGCTCTCTTTTTCTCTGCAAGAGAGAAGTTATACTCGGCACTGTCGCGTGGCGAGAGTTACAAGTCGTGGGAATGCGTTCCTTTAAAAGCAGAATGGACGCACACAATTCGGCCACGAACATAAAAAAATGCAAGGCCCCTCCCTGTAATGAGTTTAGCGCCGACGACTCTAATTTGATGCACACAAACCCGGCGTCAGCGAGCGAGAAACGTTAAATATCGCGTAATTGCTAACCGTCGGGAACTCTATGCTGAAAATGAATCGGTGTGTCGACACGCGCGTAACGCGTGTTTGCCCACTGACAAATTATGTTTTCCAAAGGCACTGATTTACGGCATAATCCTATTTGTCAACGATACTGCCTATCCTAAATTCCCCATCACCCTCCAAATATCCTTCGAACAGTTCTAAATTTATAACAATAATTTTGTTGTCACATTCTCTATTAAAATATGCCGCACAGGCAACAGTGGCAATATTATCCTAGTTAATGAGCAATGGTATCGCTCTTTAATTATTATGAGATATTATGTAAAAAACTTTTCAAGGCAATATTCAATAAATTTATTTAAAAAATGTTTATTGTAAGTTATTGTTGAAACAACAAGAAGAAAGAAAAAGAAAGTTAAAGAAAAACAGAAAGTTTTAATATATTATTTATATATTTCGTAATATATAAGATATAAATATATATTATATATATACTATTATATATATATTATATATATTAATCAAAAGTTTAAGACTACATAATTTAAATTTAAGAATATTCTAGTAAAGCACTACTTAAAAGTTTGATTTTACTTAATACTCTTCTTAATTTGAAAGTAAATAGACATTATATTTAGTAATATACTTAACACTGCATTGTTTAATTTAAAAAAAATAGATTACGATTGTTAAGATATTGTTCAAATCTGTGTATGACTTGTAGATTATTTTAGAAGATAATTGAAAAGATTTGAAAAAATAAATAAATAAATAATTATGGCTAGAATGCCTAGATCATATATACATATATAATTAAAAAAGTAATTAAATCTATAAAGGTAGTTATATGTAAATATATTTTGACGAAAAAAATATAAAAACATTTTTTTTTTGTAAAATGTTTTGTACAAAATGTATTCTATAAAAATTTGAGATATTTTATATTATTTTTCATTTCATTATAAAACAATGTAAAATAATAAAAATGTTAAATTATAATGCATAAGTTTGATATTATAAAAGTATCTATTTTAAGAAAAAAAGTATCTAATATTTTTAATGCTTCTCTTATAAAAAATGTGGTAAAAAACATTCTTTAGAACTTTAAAATATTTTATATAATTTTTCCATTATAAAAAAATAAGTAAAATAATGAAGATATGTTAAATCAGAATGCAAACAATTTGATTTTATTTCATATTTTTAATTAATAATCGCTAACTTTCAATAAATAATATATTAAATCTTTCTTTTCTCCCTTTATATAATATATAATATATAATATATAAATATTAGACTTCCCAGGTCTTTCATACATCTCCGCATTGCCATGCTGTGAACGATATTACGAGACGGCTATTTCCATCACGTGATTCCATCTATATAGTAGCATAATAGAATTGTACTTTCCGTCGCTTTACGAGTTGCCTTCTCACGAGAACGGGTGGTGCGATATCTATACGTAAGCGTTTTTGTCGATTGAACTGCGTGACTGGAAATGCTCGACGAAACTTAGAATTTTCGAAGTCCCGGATAGAAAATTCATGAATTTCTCGGCGCCGGATATTCCCGCAGAGCTTTATAAGCGTGCAACGTTTTGCTGGCAAGAAAAAAAAGATTTTTTTCAACATCAGTAAAACTTTTGCGCTTTGCAGAAAATTTGAATGCTCCAGTCAAGAATTCGCATGTGGCACGTTGTAATCCCAAATCGCGATTTTCCCATAATCGCGACACGCCCTTTCCCAACATGCCCATTCCCTCCGAAGTGAATCGCGTTTTACAGACGAACGCAAACTGGAGGTCAGTTCGTTTCGAATTGCATTAAATTGCTCACCCGCGCACATGTTTTTTTTACCTCCAAACAAGTATGTAGATATATATCGTTATCGCGTCGTTTAACAGAGAGATACCTGCGTAACGCGTAGCAACCCTACCGCCAACTTTTTTTTCACGAAAAAAAAAATGGAAAATCGTGAAGCGAATAACAATTTCCTCGTCGAGTGAATATTTGAATCGATTTGGGAATCGGGTCCAGTGTTTTGCGCACGCTATTCACCACATGCCATGTTACCGATGAATGGCCGATTCGATGCGAAAATCGGTGCACGCAGATGCGCCGGTCGAGGCCCACCGTGTCGTTGCGCGCAACCCGATATCTGATCGTGCGTGAGTCACGCGCGCTGAATTCGCATTAGCGGGCAACGCGTATCCGCGGAAACGTTAAATCGTAAAGCATGTCGTAACCGTTACGGCGAAACAGCAGGGGGTATGTGCGGTTGACGCTGGGAATATAATGCAAGATAACTTGACAGTTAGCCCATTCGTGTGCTTTCCATCCGGGTGTGGGACCGGCAGATAAGCTGCGAAGCGATCGCCTTTGATTTTACGAGATTTCCATTCCACTTTGTTTGAAAGTCAAACGTTGAACGCAGAAAACATCGACACGCTACTTGCGAGTGTTTTCTAAAGGGCCATTAATAAAAATTAAGCGGCGTCTACAATAAGATTTTAAGGTATAAAATTTAAGCTTTAAGCTTTAAGTTGTAAGAAATTCATCAATCATAGTCGAACGTGAAGGAAATAATCGATTATAATTGATCATTTTCCTACAACTTAATGCTTAAGCTTAACATCTTAATTTTACACCTTAAAATTTCATTGTAAACACTGCTTAATATAATATAGTAATTATTTGTAAGAAATCGATCAATCATAGTCGAATGTGAAGAGAATAATACGATCAATTTCTTACAGTTTATGACTTACTATACAATCTTACTCCCATTGTAAACGATTCATAAAATCGTACAGTTTCTGTGCTTCGCAATGTCTGAAAACTTTCCCGTAATGTTGAATTGCAGTTAATGTTGACACAATAAATTAAAGTATCGAAATGTACCAATGACTAACTAATAAAAAAATATCTTCAGTTCTACATTACGGTTCTCATTTTCTTCGAAATATCATAGTACGTATATACCGCGAAAAATTTTTTCATGCTGAACACGATGTCGCTGACAGAAATTTACGTAGCATGGGACTTTAAATAAATTCAGGTGAAATGGATCAAAAATCACTTCAATTTACTTAAAATCCTGATGTACTATGTAAATTCTGACGACGCGATAATATCGTGTTCAGTGCAAAAAAAATCTTTAAAATACGTTCTATCGCACTTCAAAAAGAAAAAATATTTTTGTTGAAATGCGTAATTATGCAGAAAGTTAAAAATTCAAACAGCCATAACTTGATAAAAATAAATCGTACGCGCGATCATAACTAAAATTCATTTGTAAGTTCTTAATTTATACAATATACTTTTAAATGCCACAAATTTTATTTAGAAATAAGTTTTTGTTTTTCTCTGTAAAAAAAATTTTAAAAATGTTGACCAAAAACACTATTTCATCCTATTATACTCGAAATGAGATGTGCTACGCAAATTCTGTCAACGGCATTGTATTCAGTATAAAAAAATTTTTTGCGGTATGTACATACCGCGATTTTGAGAAATCAACGACTTTATTTTGGAAAAAGACTTTACTTTTAGAAAAACTCTACAAATTTAAATAATTTATAATTTTTTTTTCACTTTATATAGAAGTAAAATAAGAATCATCATTCAGGTGTTGAGAAAGATACTATCATACCGATTAATGAAATTATTGAACTAAAATGTTTTAAATTTTAATTTTCAGTTTCTTAAAATAAAAAAAAACACATTACATATTTAGGTAAATAATTAAATACAGTACAATATTTCAAAAAATTCAAAAATATAAATACTGTTTTACTTAAGATAATAAGAAGATGAGTAAAAATGTGATTGAAATGAGCAATTTTTATACAAAATATTTAATTTCCTCCTTTTTTTTGGCATTTCTTGCTGTTATTAACAAATATCTGAATTGATTACAAATATATTGTCGATTCTTCAATCACTGAACATATTCAATTATCGAAAACATTTACTTTATATAATTAAATAATTATAAAACATGAATTGTATTCAATCAAACATAATCGTTGAAGCTTAACGCGGTCTCCCGAGGAATGTGGTTAGCGAACTTTGTGCATATTGCCGCGTTTAACGTTCAGTAGCATTTATCGTGCATTGTCATTCGACAGTAAAAAGTGACATTCCCATAAGTCACCCGCGATCGTTGTTAACGTGGTTTATTCAGGACCAGATTCCGTAGTAGATAAGCGGAAACCATTCGGCCGCGACGGGGAGCGCGCGGCCGTGCCATTTCACCTCGGAAAACCAGCCTGTGAAATAAAAATCTCGGAGCTGGGCAAACAAAGATTAATCTCCGCCGGCGTCACGAATGGAAATCGCACCGGTTTCCGGGCCATCGATCACCGGTAGCAAAACGCCGTCGCTTGCTTGCTCGCTCGCTCGCTCGCTCGCTCGCTCGCTCGCTTCGTGTCGCGCCGCAGGTGCGCCGGCAGAAGCGATCCAAAATTAACCTAATTAGCTGTGCGATTAGCAGCTGCAGACACGGCGACGGCGAGGGCGCGGACGCCGTCGACGTCGCCCGTTCTTACCCTCGTCTCCCGCACATCCACATTGCGGAATCCCGGCGGCAGCCGGAATGACGGCGCGGCAGCACCGAAGCCGGTCGAGCCGCGTGCATTAATGGATCCGAAGAGGGTGCATTACTCCATACGCATGCTATCTCGGCGCGGCGTCGTGTCTAATTATCCGAAATAATTATGCGCACATGTGCGGACCGCTTTTCAGTAAACGCACCGACGTACCCGATGCGTCGCGTACACCGCCAGGTTCGATTTGCCACATCTCGTCTAGGTGGTTTGCGTATTTGCGGCCGCCGCAAATATCACTTCCTGCGTTAGACAAGATCGTTGATTGTGTAACGCTTGATGCTATATAAATTAATTGTTGTGGCGGGAGAATGTATACTAAGAAAAGAGTATTTGTAATTATAATTTAATAAGGAAATAATTATAAGAAAATAATTATGATTAGATATGTATGTATAAAATTATAATCTTTTTGGATATGGAATTATATAAATGTTATTTCTAATATTATATAATTGTAACTGTACGAGAAGAAAGATTTTGTTAAAGTATATAATAATTCAGATAAATACAAATCTATAAAACTAAAAATAATTATTGGACTACCAAGATAATTATATAGAACACTCAAACATAATGAGCAATACTGTAAGAAGTTTTGACATTCTAGTAATCAGCTTATGTTTTCTATATAATTATCATAATGGTCCAATAAAATTATTCTTAGATCTGTATCTATCTAAATTTTTAGATAATTCAGTAAAACCGTTTTTCTGTATATAAAAGTGGTATTCTTAACTATAATTATTTTATCTTATTAATATATATTTATGCAAGTAAACAAATACCAAATACGAGTACTTTTCTTTCAGTACGTGTAATTGTTGTTGACTTCTGAATAATACCCAGGACTAGTGTTTTTTCGTCACAACATTGAATATGACGCGATGGCAATGTATTTTTTTTTTTTTTTTTGAACATCGAGTGGGATACGTGCTTTGGCAAATAAATTTCAGTTTGCCACTAGCAAATAGGTTTGTCAGAACGCGATCCGTTCAGTAGCGGCCTTTAATTTCTGGTGTACCGACATAAATGGATTCGATGAGCAAACCAGACCCGTGACCATGCGTTGTCGACTAGTAAAGCATAGTTAAGTATGTCGGCGGAGCGGAGTTCAATTATCATTCATTAAATTATGGCAGGAGCGCGCATGCGGCGCGCGCGGAAGTGGCGACCTATACACTCGTTGCTATTGTTGCTGCTATTGCAATTATTGCTGATGTTGGAAGAATTAGCGTTGTCATTGAATGAATTAATGTCATCATTCCTGCGGCGGACGCTCTCTAATTATTGCTATCGCAATGTGATAATTTCGATCGATTCCGGTCTCTTTTCCATTTCACATATAGCACTCAAATCTTTCCAGGTTTTTAATGCATTCTTGCTTCATGTTAGTCGCAAGATTATGGAGCATTTATACACAGCATTTAAATTTACGCAAATTTTTACACATATGCAAACTAGCTTGAAATAAAAAGAGAATACTGATTGAATCAACATCTATATGAGACCTATTCTGTAACTCATAACTTAACGATTGTAATACTACAGTTACAGTCGTTAAGAATTACAGAACAAACGCCTATATCTCACAATAAACAATGTCTCATAATATTTACGAAACGTACCGTTCGCTATAATGACGTTGTTTTCTCGCGTCCAATAATTGATGGACTTGGGAAACGCCTCGGAATGGCATTCTAACGTCATTTGCTGGCCTTCTTGTGCGCCCACTAATTGATTCTGGATCCAAATCATTGGAGTAACTATTAACATCGAAACGTTAATAATTATAATAACACTTAAATACTTGAATAAATTATATATAATACACTCTTTTGAAGTAGCTACTTACAATGTACAACAAGCATTATTCTCTTGCTGACCGTTGGCGGTACGCCATTAGACGCGATGCAAAGGTACGCTCCCATTTGCAACCTGTTCACTTTCGTGATATTGAAAACCGGTCCATCAATGCTGGGGACTGTAACAAATAAAATTAAACCGTTAAATCAAGAAATCTATTTAGTCCTTATTAGTAACGCCAATTAGTATAAAATAGTAGGGACAAATTCTATTACACTGAGAAAGAAAAGTGTTTGATAGTTCTGATTATAATTGCACGGGAAAATAATTATAGTTTTATGTTATATATATATATCTTTATAGTTATTGTCGTAATATTAGTAATAAGAATAATTTATGTATTAGGTTGAAACAAAACTTCGTAGCTTTATTATTATAAAAGTCTGTTACTTCATGTATCATGTTCATATGTTTTAAAAAAATTTACAATTATGTTATTCAATAGAGCAAAATTTCAACTTTAAGAATCTGTTTTTTTTTTTCGGTACGCGATGATTTTAAACGGAATTATAAACAATCAAAATCTAAATTTTTTTTTATTTAATCCATGATAATTCAATAATAAAATATCTTAGAAATATTTTTAAAAGCCAATTTTGTAAGAAAAATTTTATACTTTTACGGTAGAAAGTCAAACATTTTCACAAATTTTTTTCATATAACAGGCATACAAAGTGAGACAAAATTTCTTATTCTGTCCAGCTTGTAATTTTTTACATGTAAAAATCAGCAGACTCACAGAAACTCAGAAGATATAGCGATATTTCAAAAAATAGAGATTTAAAAAATTCTTTTTTTAAATGAAATTGCATTTAAAAAGTTTTAACGACATTACAACTGTCTGAATTTTAAAATTCCTAGAGCTACAAACCTTCATTTCAACGCAACATTTCTAATTCTACAAAAAGAATACATAGTTAGCACAAAAAATAACTATAAATTGTAGTTAAATTATAGCAATTGCAACAATTTTTTTTTTCAGTGTATCCTGTTAAGTCGTCATTGTTCTTACTCAATATCATTATCTTATATATTAAAACAATTGATAAATTTAACACTATATATAAAATGTCAAATTTACTCACTGTTTTAATATAATAAAATAATGATATATTGAATAGAAGCAGTGACGATTTAAATTAGATTAAATTTGATACTATAGATAGATAGATTTAACAGTGTAAAGTAAAAGATAATCGTATTGACAACTGTTGTGTGTGAAAAATCAAAGATATATTACAATTACAAAATTATTAGATATTAAGATCTTCTAAATCTCTCTTACAACTATATATTTTATTTGTTCCATTCGGAAATACAGTTGGAACCTAAATCTAGTTGAGCGACATGGAATACAAATTCAGCATATCAACAAGAAGTTTCATCAGTCCCGTACAAAAAATTCTGCAATCGAGATTCGAATTAATACACGTCGAGTATGTTGCTTCGCAGCATTGCGTAACCGATACTAATCACCGTGCCATCGTTTTTACCGCATGGTCTAATCTCCGTTAACATTACACGCCATTCGCAAAACCTATCTTGCACCATGGGCGAAACACTTGTCGAGAAGCTTTTTGCCAGTGTACATCTTACTCAGTTGCGAATATTATGAATGTGCCCAGTGGTGCCAAATAACTCTCGGCTCGAGCATTGCTCTCTCTAGCTATCGTGAAATGTATACGTTCGCTGTTCAAACATAATTAAAATTATTATGTGTACGCAGACAGAATGGTTTTTCTGAAGTATTTAAAAATTTAAGTACATATGAATTTGAAATTAATTTCGCTGAATTCAAAGTAGTTGTATTGAACACTCAAACACGATGAACAATATCGTAGAAAGTTTTGTCATTCTAGCAATCAACTTGAGCATCCTACGTAATTATTTTAACAACTATTTTGATGCAACAAAATTATTTTCAGATCTGTATCTACACAGTAAAAAAGATTTTGCATTCGTGTTAAAATCTTTCAATCCGGTTTTTGTGGTACTTTATCTAACATATTCATCTTTAATTAACACAAAAATTAACACAAAAATCTGAATGATCTATTTAAAAACATGCGAAATTC
>NW_017305536.1:2536949-2553894 GCF_001594115.1 Trachymyrmex septentrionalis
GTGTTAAATTAACACAAAAATCTGAATGATTTATTTAAAAACATGCGAAATTCAACACAAATTCTCTAGCTGAGTAGTTAAATTTTTAGATACTTCAACAAAACCATTCTTTCCAGATAAGCTTTAAAGTACGATCGGCTTTTATATCTGCAGTTATAATCCATTGCTGAATTTAACAACGCTACTATAATCTCGAAATAAATTCAATTTAATGAAAAATCTTTTTTTTTTTTACCAAAACGCGTACGAATACCGCATACCAATGAATTTATCGTTCTTTTTTTCGAAAGGGAGGGAAAGACCGTTCGAGAAAATGCACAGCTGGGCTTTGTTAATTAAACATACCGTACTTTTTATTCACGATAGTCAGAATGTTTCTGTTTTCAGTGAAAAACCGTGACATTGTGGAAACCAGAAGGATTCGTAAGCCGCGAAGTTAACGGATGTAGATTAGAGTCAAGCGTGTAGGGAACAAAACGTTCGCCGTAAAATTTAGAACTTAAAACATCGCACTGCTGGGAGACGTGCCCTCTTCGTCGCAACTCGTCCGCTTGCATTTCTTAAGTTTTAAGACGTAAGCCGAATACGGTTTCTCTTCGCCATGGATGCAGCCACTTGTACTGAACATCCGGGGCTTAGAACTCGCTTGTTATTCTTAACTTTCATATTCTTGCATTCCCGTGTCTGTGTGACTCACGAAATGTACCCAGATAAACTGTCGCACTAAATTTGCAAAAAGTTACATATTTGTTCTAAACAATTTGTTCCAGACTGAAAGAAAAGTGTTTCGTATTTATAACTACAATTTCACGATAAAATAATTATTAGTTAGGAACTCCATTTTTATGGTTATTGCTGTTGTAATGTTATAATAAATATATATAATATAGTAATATAATTTTATTTATCATCTCAACCAAGTCATCATAATTTTATTGTGACTTTTTTTTTGCTATCGAGGATGTACATATCCGATATCAAAAATGACTATAAATTACAACTAAGTTATAAATTATTTAATTATTATTATAAAATCACAAATACCAAAACCGACTATGAATTATAGTCATGGCTATAAAGTTACAAATATCAAACATTTTTTTCTCACTGCATACACGGCATTTGCAGTATCTATGATACTGAAAATCAGGAAATTTATTTCCAGGATAAAATATACATTTATTTCGCGACGTAAGATCAAAAGGCCCTTGAAGAGATATTTTCAGAGGAAAATGAATTTTCGAGTCGTTGAAGAACGACTTTGTCGGCTTCGCCGTTTAATCTCTGTGCAAGGCGATTTATGTTATTGAAACGCCTGCTGACTCGGCCTGAAATCACCTGCATACGAGATAAGCTGTAAAGCAGCGGTCGAGCTGCCGCGCGCCGTGCGGGCTCTTTAGTTAATTAGTTACGAGCGCCGATTTATACGACGCGACGTCGTCGCGACAAAAAAAGCACAGAGAGAAAAAAAGAGCCAATAATGCCAATTACGTTTAATAGATTTTACGTTTGCCTTCCTTGTGTACCAGATTTTGAAATTAAGCTAACGCGGCTTTTTCAATTAATGAAGTAATTAAAACGCAGTTTACTATTCGCCGAATATTTCGCAATCTCCAGTACTTGCGCCGCATCAGTTGCGGAATTACACCGGAAGATATAAATTGTCACCTTCGGCAACATGAAATCGATTATACAGTCATTATGTATGAATCGTATCTGCGTAATTAATAATAATTCAAGAGAATAGTCCCTATTTATGAACTCGCTATAATGAATGCATATGCGGATTAAATTTGTAATAATTCACGATGTAATAATGAGCTGTCCTAATGCAATTCTGGACAGCCGCATATTTTCTCGCGACAATTTCCGTTTCTCGTGCCAATAAATATTTATCGGCGCATAGAAAGAGCGGTTTTGCTGAAGTATCTAAGAATTTAGCAAATATATTAGATCTGAAAATAATTTTATTAAATTATTAAAATAATTATATAAAAAAAGCTCAAACTGGTTGCTAGAATGTTAAAACTTTTTCACCATTGCTCATCACATTCAAGTTTCCTACATAATTATTTTAATGATCAAATAAAATTATTTTCAAATCTGCATTTATTTAAATTTTTAGATACTTGAGCAAAATCGTTCTTTTGATGTATATAAATTATATAAAGATGCGCGTGCAACCAGACACTTGGAAACAGCTTTAGCCAAGTTCGGGAAAAGCTGACAAAGTACAGACTGAAAAGTATCCTACGGCGATCGACAAGCACAAAGGTCTCCGAAACTTCGCACTAGCCCGCAACCGGTGAAACTTTATTTCTCGTACTAGTATTTGCGGACAGTTTCCGGCAAATAGGTTTGCCGGTTTATTTGGGATTTTGTTCACGCATACATGCGAACGAGAACAGAACGTCTGTGACGGAAAGCGAGTGCGTGAGAGAATGACGGAAGGAGTGTGTGGGCGTTTACTCATGAACGAAAAAGGTGGTTGCTGGCAGAACAGAAAGCACTTGTAGGTTCAAAAAGGATGGCAAAATACGAGAAGTTGAGACACGCGCCGAGAGAAGGGTGGATTTTGTCGTGAATGTTCGCGATTGCCTGAGAAAAAGACTAGGATAAAAGGAGAGACTTTCGAGGGTAGAAAAAAAGAGGGAAATCGTGGTAATCGCGAGGTAGAGACTGCCGGACGTGAAAGTACGCGGGAAAGGAAGGGAAAAGGAAGAATTCGTTAATTAAAGTATGGAGCGGCAGTAACAGTAGCTGAACTTTAAAAAAAAGTCGAGCACGGGAGCGAGAAGGAGTGGAGGAAAGGACAAAGATAGAAAAGAGAAAATAGAAATAAGAAAAGTTGCGCAAAGAAGGAGTCATATTTGTGAATTAAAGAGGAGCAGGTCCACGTTAGAAGTACCTTTGAAAAATCGAGAGAGAATATCGACCATTCTTTAAGGAATAAAAATGAGAAGAGGTGGAAGCGTTCAAGTATAGAGTAAAGATTGAAATGGAAATAAACCTGGGGAACGATGGAGAAGTTCAAGAGGGAGTTTTCATGGTCGCAAAAGAAGCTGAACATGTTCGTAAGTTAAACAAGAAGACGGAAGAAACTTGCGAAAGAGAAACTTACTACTTATTGACTAAAAAATCGAGAAAGTTAAAGAAGAGAAAAATCGCATGCAAATGAAAAGATTATCACGATACTGAAGACGAGCATGAATCTTCTTAAAAAAACGAATGCAGTAGAAATAAATGCATGATCAGACGAATAGACACGCATATTAATTCTTTTGTTAAAAATTTGTGTTGAATTTATAACATATTCAAGTGTTAATTTAACATTATATGATTGTAATTTAAATATCTGGTATTTAAATTAACAATCAACATTTTTTAATGTTAAAATAACACAATTTACGAGTAAATTAACAATTAACATAACAATATATTTTAAACGTAAATTCTAGAATAAATGAATAAAATGTGTGTGTGTGTGTGTGTGTGTGTGTGTGTGTGTGTGTGTGTGTGTGTGTGTGTGTGTGTGTGTGTGTGTGTGTGTGTGTGTGTTAATTCAACATACTATAAATATTAATTTCACTGAAGAAATATACTTTCACAATTTACTTACAAGTAATATCAGTGTTACATTCTTTATATTCTTTTATATTATATACATATACAGAATATCTTAGTATTTAAAAAACAAACTGCAAGAATATATTCTCTATAAGTAGAAATAAAAAAAAATATTATATAAAGTTTGGTTAGAAATTTTTTATTGTAAAGTTATAAACATATATTAATACGGAATATTTTGGAACATTGACATTTTAATGACGATTATTATTTCACGACAATAAAAATCTAATGTTTAACACTTACTCTTTACCGTGAGTATAACCGTTGTTTCAGGTTTCAACCAAATAAATATCATATTCATTTAGGTTAAAATAATACGAAATCGTTTTAAGATAGTAAATATGTGAATATATAAGATGAACACCGTTCGACTACTTCGTACGTATGTACATACTATGAAATATACATACACTATGCCATATTATGCACAAAAGAAAATCCGTTGTTTCCTATTTCATGTTCTGATTCAATATTTATATACTTTGTAAATAAAGCATTTCTAGCCAAACTTCATAAAACATTTTTTTTTTCTTATTTCCATTTATAGATTATATTCCCGTAATTTGTCCATTAAATCCTAAGACACCTTACAATATTTGTGTTACTTTCTAACTATTCATCTTGTGTTACATTAATACAAAAATTTGGGTAAACCGTTTGGAACACGTAAAATATGTTAAATTTATCACAAATTTCCAAACTGTATATTATAAACTTTGATAATAAATATGTCGTATTGGAAATAATATGGAATATAATCGAAGAGACAATAAATTTCTACAGTAGGACGTTTGAAACGGTTGGCAGATGATATTAAATGAAGCACACGAATAAACTGCACGCGTAGTAAAATAAATGTTTTCGTTGTCAGCAAAACAACATTATGCAAAACGACGGTTCAATAAATTTTGGGAAACAATAGGAATGATAAATAGATATTGTATCCATGTCAAGCGAATCATTATATGAGTAGCGGTGTATTTAAACAGTATTAACACGATCCGAAAACAGAATGAAAAATTAAGAGATGATCGTATAAATTGCTTAATCATAAAAGCAATGTGAATAATAAATAACTGTTATTAATTGATAATTCGGTGATTAAATAATGAGACTAATTTTACTTAAAAAGAAACCATGATTATGATAAGATTTTCTTTTATTCATCATATGTCTCTCCAGCATTAAAATAGTAAATAGCAATATACTCGTTCAGATAATAAATTAAAATAAAAAATAATAAAATAAAATCAATTTCATCATTTTATCACTTTCTTAGTGTATATTATAAACTAAATTTCTCGTGTAAATTTCTCTTTGTATTTAAAGCAAAGAGAGATTAATATTAGTACGAAAGCTCCATAAATGGAATGTTAGTTAAATATAAATGACGTTGTTAAAACGAGCATATTCATCTCTACAAAGAACAAGGTCAAACTGTAAAAAAGTGTCGGGGTAAAAGAATCGTCGCCCGTCCTTATAAATTATCGTGGGCTCTCCGCGTGGGGACAGGTGCATAAAATGCACACAAAGGAGAGCAAATATTTAACGGAACTGCATGGAGAGGCGGGACGGCTCAATAAGTTTGAAAGACAAAAGGGTGATAAATTGTTATTGTACCCATAGAATAAAGTCACCGTTGTACGAACAGGTGCGAACGAGGACGGTCGATTCTCCTTGGTATTATTGTGCGAGACGCATAAGAGCTGAAACGCATATTTCACTTTGACGTCACCGACATGGTCGCATCGGCAGATCCGAATGCAATTGCATCACACAACGTAGTCGGCTGAATAAAGTCCGAGAGGCGGAATGATAAATTGTCGTCCCCGCGTTGAGTGAATTCGGTGTTTCAGCTGTGCGCACGCGAACGCTAGATGCTTTTCCTACAGCAATTTTCAAGATGAGCGATACGAATAAAATAAGTACATCGATGTCGGATGGTCGAGAATTTTTGCACCATCTGACGTGCTTCACGTGCGCCAATTATGGAAAATACTCTGTCGCACGTACACCGAAGAATTCGACAAATTGCGAGCAGTTGAATGGTTTAACTAGTTGATACAAAAAATTACTATGTATTTTAATTTAATATATTGTATGTTAAATCTGCCAAAGGAAAAAAAATATAATTACGTGAAGTACAGAACAATGCATGTATTATATAAAATTTTATATAATATATATATATTTTATACATATATATAAAATTTTTTTATTAATCTATTATTGAAAAAATAATTAAGTGTATATATGCACAATTTTTTTTAATAAAAGTTATTCTATTCAAAAAGAAATTTATATAATAATTTAAATAAAAATTATCAATTATTTTTAAAATGTTTTAAATGAATTTTCTTTTGATTCAATAATAGTGTATCTATTTTATTGCAATTTTGTAACATATGTTGACTAACAGAAATTACACACTTTATTATATTCTATTGAATTTGTCAAATACTTTACAAAAAAAATATGTAAAATATTTGGCAAAACTGCAATAAAAACTGCAAAAAAAATGTTTTATTCTAAAAATAAAATTATTATTTAAAACATTTAAAAAATAATATAAACTATTATTTAAGCTATTACATAGATCTTTTCAAACAAAATAATGTTTATGCCACAAAAATTATACATAGTCATATTATTTAATTAAAAAATTAATTGATACGTACATACACTTAACTATATTTAATTATTTTACACACACACACACACACACACACACACACACACACACACACACACACACACACACATACATATATAAATAGAAAAATTTGACTATGAATATATTATATAAAGCCATTCAGCTAAAGAAAACTTTAAAGATAATGCTCGAACCATTAATTGTAAGTTATTTTAGCGAACCATTAAGCTTTCTTTCTTACATATAAGACACTTATAAGTAGTTTACCTTCCTGATTGTTTCCAAGATTTATCAACTCGCCGTCTTCCCTCCTCCAGGTGATGTTTGGCGTCGGTGACCCTGTTGCTTCACAACGCAACGAAACGTTACTGCCCTCTCTCACCACCATATCTGTACTCGTAGGATAATCCAAAATATCCGGCGGAACTGTCGGATGAAAATTTTGATCAGAGATGTTACATACATTTGTTCGAGCGATTCACGTATTGCGCTGTTTTATAAAAATAATACAAGAATGGGGAAATACCTGGGAATCATAAAAAAAAAAAAATAAAAAAAATGATACGTGAGAGCGCAATGTTCAGAGAGAAAAAGAGAGAAAGGGAATCGACGACGAGAAATTCTGGAATGCCAACTTCCATTTCGCGAAATACCGCGAAGCAATTTTCGATACGCTATCGTTTGGCAGTTTAAAGGCACTACAATGTATATGTATATAGAATATAGTGTATCCGGCCTCAAAAGCGATGCCACGGGCTAAGCCGAAAAGCGAACTTGATTTCACCAGTCGTCCGTGTCCTACTATAGTTGAGCTCAACCTTCGAAACGAACACAAATTTTACAAAAAAAAAAAAATAAAGATTCTCTCTCTCTCCCTCTTTTTCATTGTAACGTACGGCCTCCGAATTTCTGCCACGATAATTCGACACATGGGGCACAATGGACGAACCTACAACCTCCAAATAACCAATCTGACTCTTCATCGGGTCAGTGTTTATCTGACACATGTAGTTCCCTCGATCACTCTCACGGACATCACGTATATGTAGCAGCCACGTTTTGTGCTCGCTGTGCGTGACGCCGATTCTGTGATTCTTCGTTATCACGTGATTGGCTATCGTCAGGATGGTTTGCGTGTCCACCCGCAGCCATGCCACCTGAAACAGAAAGCCGGTACGCCGCTTCAATCGTCTGGAACCCATCCATCACTTCAGCCTTTTGTTTTCCCGACCGGTGACCGGTGTTATGTGTCACCGCGAAAACGCGTGTAATCCGTTCCCGCTTCGGAGTAATTAGAACTCCTTTCTGACGCTGAAAATATTGCATATTGTAAAAATTGATTCGATTTTATTATCGTTATACAACTTTTTTTCTCCTCTCTCTTCTATGAATGTAGAGTATTTTGAGTCAAGATCCGCAATTAAAGTGATATTATATGTCTCATTTTCAATGATACTATTGTAGTCATTCATGCTTATCATGCTTAAATTACAACGTTTATAATCTTTGAGAAATTGGAGTTCTTCCGCCATCTTGTTCCTTTTTATTGACTGCGTTTAGTAGACTCAACAATTGAGCGCTCGCTGTTATTGATTCTTCTAGATCTAAAATTCTGATTGCAACAGTATATAAAAAGAAAAATATAATTTTTATTATAGTCTACGCATCTATCTAGGCTATCGTTGTTAAGTGCAATAAAAACATCAATATCACAAATTGCATATAAGTGCTACCCTTTAATTCCTTTCCTTATGCTTATTGAGGAAAATAAAGAAAATAAGCCGATTCTAGGACTCAGACATCAGAAAACAATTTTAAATACTTTTTCATAAATTAAATATATTTCTTATATTAAAGCTTAAATATACAAATAAATCTTTGTTTGAAATTTGTACCTTTTTGACACATCAGAAATCATATAACAGACTCTGTTCAAAATCTGTTCCTGCTATCTGAGTAAATACAGATTATATAGATTTTTAATTAAGTTAGTTTCATTTTATTCTAACTTGAATAGATTTTAATTATATATACCACAAATGTGATATTAGAAATATAATACGATCAAATTACTAAATAGCGTCAAATTATTAAAATTGCTTGTCAATTTATTTTCGCGATTACTAAAGTAATTTTAATTTCATTTATAAGTCCGGAAAAATAATTCGGCGTGCAATTCGAAAAAACTACAATGTGGTATATATGCAAGTACATATGTTATAGTGTATATTAGGAATTTAAGATTAAATTATTTAAAGCAATGAGAAGATCCAGCTTCGACCGTAATAGGCATTTTAAATTTCTTGATAAAATTGATAAATAAATAAAAAGTAATTAACGTTGAACTAATGAATGTAACTGTTAAATATTAAAAAATTAGAAACAAAGAAACTTGATTAGTCTAGAAAATAAAATTGTACCCAATAAATGTAGGTCAAGTAATGTGGTAACGTGGAAATTGACTACCCTATCCACAAACCGTAGTGGGACATTGTTGCTATTCAAATGTTTCTGCATAGCGTTATTGTGAGGCTTACTACAATCGGTAAATGCGGCTTTGTTGGCATTGAATTGCGGACTAGCAGGCTTAGGAGTTATCTATTGATGGATGACGTAATGACTTTAATGACAAAGCGTCATTGGATCCTCAAATCCGACGAGTTTCCATCGGATGAGTCCTACCATCGAACACTTTGTCGATCTACAATTGCACGTGCATTTTGTATGAAGCTAGAATTGTCGTACGTATACAAAGACGATTCAGTGCGTTGTCTATTCCTTTATCTAGATGACAATGTCTAATTCTGTTTCGAAGATGACATCTCGTACGCAGAATAAGTCATCTACAGATATTTTAAGATTTAAAAGATGTCTTATGAAATTGTTGGAAAAACCGTATGATATCTATACAATTTCTTATGTTCCGTTTTATAATCATTTGTTGTTTTAATATTTTGTCAACGAGATGCGTAAAACTTAATTATTAATTAAAAAGAAAAAGAAAAATAAACATATTATCAAATTCAATCTCGAAACAATATGGAATGTGCAGTCCAATGTCTCCTCATAATACTTTTCAATAAAATATATATTATAGTAACATAAAATTGTTTAAAAATTGAAATCACTTGTCAAGTACTCTTTATTAAAATACCTATTAATCACCTGCAAGGAGTCTAAACTAATATAAAATAATCAAATTTTTAAAAACTTATTCTAGCTTTTACCATAAACAATTGGATCTCTTAATAACTATTGAAGATATAACTTAACGCTCAATAACCTCATTCATTTGTTCATAAAATTTTGTATTAACAGAGTTTTATAAGAATAACGTTAATAAAAACGTAGTTTTCCTATTACCCAAAGTGTATTTGTTAGAAAAAAAGACATAAAGTCAAACAAATTGAATTTTATAAATTAATATTATGAAAAATTGGAAATGCCCGATATTTATTACAAATATCAATTTTCAATCTACAAATTTAATAGGTTTTTAAAAATATTTTTATTCGTGCGCTTAGTCAGATATGCCTGCAAAATATCAAAATAGTAACCCATCGCAGCGAAGCATTAATTGCATCGTGATCGAAATAATAAAAAATATTAGAATATCAGATGTGTGTGTGTGTATGTGTGTGTGTGTTAACTGAGAGTAAACATTTTTAGGCTATATTACATCTAAATTGACTATGCCATATACATTCCAATCAATAAATGTTACAGTTGATAGCATACACAATTTATATGCTCCAAAAGATAATTTAATAAAAATTTTAAACATATTTAACATATTTTTTAACATATTTAAAACGTCTTTTAGAATAATAAAGACATATTTCCAAAGACATCTTTAAAAAACGACTTTGGAGTGTTTTTTTTTTGTGTATCATTTATTTATTTGTATTGTAATTTTATAAATGTCGGTAATTTAATAAATGAGGATGATTTAATAAATATTATGTGAAATTTATCGATAAAACTATACTAAAAAGTTAGAAAAATCTTATAACCCAGTTGATATAACAATGAGGTTGGGATAAAATGCCCAAGTATTGTATAAATATATCGTACAATCTTTGAACTTACCGTTGGCATCTTGCCACCGATCAGAATTTATGTCAGCTGCTTGAGAAGGGTATAAAGAGGAACAAAACAACGTTCGATAGAATGTTTGATAGAAGAGCGATAAATTTCTTACATAAGAACGCAAGAGAGGCAATCGCGGAAGAATAATAGCTTCTCACTCGTTGAGAATAAAAAAATATACACATATGTATAATTTATTTTAAATACATATTGTTACGTGGTTGAAGATAAAATTTAGTCTACGTTCGAGTGATGGCTCTCATCACGCGCTCTCATCGTCGATAAAATAACTACTGTTCCATCCCATTCTGATTTACGAACTGTCGTTAACGCCCAGTCAAGATAATTGCACTGAAACCTCAAGAATCCGACAAAATCATCCTCCTTCCCCCGTTAAGAAGCCCCCGAGAAACTATTCCGACAGACCAGGAGCAAATTCTTGCGTCTACTTACAAAATCCTCTCTTTAATCTTTCTTCGAAACCTTCCTTTACTTTGTTCCGCTGCTACCCGATATTTTTCTATTTCGCCATTACGTTTTCCTCTTTTTGTTCATCGCCAATTGGATTATCGCGACTTTACTCGATTTTCTCCTCCCTCCCCGCTAGTATAGGTTAGCTTTTTCTAATTCTCTTTGAAAGGAATTATTCCGCGATCCGATTCATATTTATTAATTCTTATTGTAAGGTAATATTCTTCGCAATGAGTTCTTTAAATTGACAATCTTTAATTTGTAAAATGATGATTATTATTATTTCAATCTGATTGTGTTGCAAATCCGAAAGTAATCGCAGTCATATGTCTGAACTAAATATATCTAAAATAAATTATATATAGAATTATTATTATTTCAATATTTATATAACTTTGATCGCAGTTGGCGCTTCTCCTCATTTGATTAATTAAGTCTTGTTTCTATAATCCACTGATATATATGTATCTTATAAACTGTAATTATGCACAATTTTGTGAATTTTAGAGTATATTACTGAGAATAAAAAGAAAGCTCACTTTCTGTTCTGTTTCATTTTCTATATTTTTTTTCTTACGATTCTTGAGAAAAATTATTATAAGAAAACAGTTATTTCTATATGCCTAAATTTGTTTTATACTCGACAATAATTTCAATTTTGATATTCTACGTTGAAAAGCTTCTATTATCAAAATAAGAAATAGTGCAGTAGATGAAGATATCAAGTTTACGTTAAGTTATTAGCTACTAAAGAACGAACGGTAGCTTCCGCTAATGACTGAATCATGTCCTCGAAAGTTTCACTTCTTGTCGCTAGAAAGTAATCATGCAGGCTATGCTTTAACCAAATTTATAAGAAAGAGATTAATGAAGACTATCAATTTGCTAATGTTTCAGGAATAGATCGAAAAATCGTTAACCGTTGCACGTCGGGACCAATGCACTTTTCATGCATCTTCTCACATGGGTCGAATTGGTCGAGACAGTTGACGTTTGTACGCGCCTTTGTAACGATCTGCGAGATGTTAAGAGCTGTATTTGCGGCTACACGGTAGCAATAGCAACACGTTCGACGTATTTAATCAAGTGACTGTGCTCGTACGCTTATGCTTTAACAGATCGTCTCGCAATCATTACGCATACGATTAACGCGCGTTACCAACGCGCGTGAACAAAGGAACATTCTCTTGCAACATCTCTTGCAACATCTCTTGCAAATATTTCTCTTGTCGCCATTTAACTGCAGCTCTGCCTTTAGTTCATTTCGATTATAATTTTCTCAATAGACACTAAAATTACAAAAATAACGATAAAAAAGGATATGATAAAAAAAAACATGGCTTATTTATTGCAGCTCATAACTTAAAAATTGTCATATTTAGTTTTGTAAAATAAAATAGAAGTATAAAGAAAAAAGAAAAAATATACTTTTATTTTTCGACAATCATCAAAATTGCATTTCAAAATTAATATTATAAAATGTTTAAAAATTTCATTGGCTGCGTTTAGCAGGAAAAGTAATTTTGCAACTGTTCTAAGATTCATTAATAATCGAATGATATTTAGATTCAGTAAAGAACTAAAAACAAGAATCATATTAAAAAATTTTACAACAGTTGCAAAGCTTTTTTTTGCTAACGCAGCCAATAATTCAAAATACTGAAACTTATTTTTTTAAAAACTATGTTATTTTAATTGGATCATTATTGTAGCAAATGAGCAATATACACTGGGAGGAAAAGGTACTAAATTTTAATGAATATTTGTTCGAATAGCATCAGTTGAATATTTATTAAATGTAAACATATATTTAGAACCATTAATTTGATTTACCTATTATTATATTTTATTTAGAATACTAATATAACATTTATTCACGGAATATTTATTTTCCGTAAATAAATGTCATATTAGTATTCAAAATATTATTTAAACAATTATTTATTAAAATTTAGTGTATTTTTCACTCTATATATGTAGCTAAGATGAGTCAACATAAACTTCTCACTCCGTTTTTCTGTAACCAATTAATTTATTTAAAAAATGTCGAAACACACAAGTTAATTTTTGTTTTAAGATGAATGTATGTATAATTGTAATAAATTCAATTATACTGCTTCACCTTCTCAATTAAAGTCAACTTGCTTGCTGGGATTCTTTAATTCTTTTACAATTGTGTTTTGTTTTTTTAATTTGTTTGAGTATTTTTCGAGAAATTGCATTTAAAAAACTTAAGTATTAAAATTCAGAAGATCGTAGTTTAAAGACAAAATTTACTTTTGAAAATGTTCGAAATGTCCTCCATTAGTCTCTATACAATTTTGAAGCTACTGTTCGAAAATATTGCAGACTTTTTGGAACATTTCCGGCGTTCTGCTGCACTACCTTTTTATGTAGATCTTGTATGGAATTCAACGTCATGGAATAAATTTTACTTTTCAAATGTCTCCAAAGAAAGAAATTTAATGGAATAAGATTAGATGATTTTGCAGAACCACTCCGTCGGATTCATTTCAAATTTTTATTTTTTGTATTTAATAGCGAATTGACGCTTGAAAGCACTAATACGCATTTGACGCATATTAAAACTATTAAACATAAATAAACTATTAATATAATGATTGTAAATAAAGATGTATATTTTATATTTAAAAAAAAATGGAATTTTCGATTTTTGGTATCTATAATAGCGAATTGACGATTGGATGCATTTAATGTGCATTGGAGCGCATTATATTATATTAAAGCTGTTGAAACATAAATGGACTATTAATTTAATGCAAATAAATACAAATAAAGATATACATTTTATATAAATACATATTGAACCATAAAATTTCTCGATATACTTTATTGTGCTATTTGATAAAATGTGCGTTGGGCATTTTATCATTCAAGAAATATTTGCATTTTACTTTTACACTTATTGTCAATAGCGATAACATTCTAGGGTTAAAAATAAAATTGACGTGTTTCGGCATATTTCGCACAAATCAGATTACTAAAAAAAAAAAAACAGAGTGGAAAGTTTCCATTGGCTGACTTTGTATTTGTAATATGAAAGATACGAACGCGTCGACATTTTTCGACATTTCAAATTCTTGATCCTGAATTTCAAATATATTTTGTTCTCTCTCTCTCTCTCTCTCTCTCTCTCTCCCCCCCGCCCCCACCGTGGCAAAACTCGTTCGTCGTGCTCGGCTGACCGATATCTGACGCGCTTTTCGAAAATCGCTGATGCGTGTTCATCGTGCGAACATAAAATCTGCATTGAAATCCACCGGTCGAGAACGGCAATATGTCTCACGTCCGGACATAGTCAGTCATGAAATACTCGTGCAGAGTGCGTCAACGGAGCGTCTGAAATTCATTGTCCACGTCGTTGGCCATGGCGGTTTAACGTCCGTTGCCTGTATGCGATTATAGGAGCGCGCAAAATAGAAACCACGTGCCAAATATGCGTCTTTCCCCTTCGTCAGATTTGACGAGCGTATCGACCGAGCGCATTCCCGATTCCTTAAACGTGCTCCATGTATGAAGTCATATTTTATCACGGTAGGATTATTCAATAACATGGAAGGGTTTCCCTATTTTTCGATTGATATTTGTCTTCTTTCACGTGAAGGAACGTTCTATATGATTTTCGGCTGATCTGCTCTGACAGATTTATACGGTATCTCTACAAAACAAAACATTCAGCCAAATATAAAAACAAATCTTCGCACGTATGGAAGGAAGAGATGAAAAAAGAACAATTAATTAAAAACAGATTTTGTGCTGTGCGTATACATACATACACAAATGATTTTACTGAAAGTAAAGTATCTAAAAATTTATTTGAATACAGACCTGAAAATAATTTTGTTGGAATCAAAATTATTATGTGTAGGAATCTCAACCATGACAAGCAATGCTACAAAAAGTTAACATTCTAGTAATCAGTTTGAGCGACCTATAATATCTATAATGTTATATAGCAGAGTATAAATATATTTTAGAGGTCTTTATTTATAAAATAAAAAATAGTGAGATTCCATGCAGGTTTGTATCATATTTTATCGAAAATGCAAAGATAAAAAAATAAAAATAAAAGATAAATAAAAATTGGTGAATATGGATGCCACTATTAGAAAAAGTTATTAAATACCAATAAAAAAATGGCATTAAACTAATAAAACTCTTGTAACAAAAACTAAAACAAATTATTATGCTTAATAATAAATACATATTTTTGTTTATATCGATTATATTATTTATTTCTAATACATAATTATTTTGATGATTCGAAAAATTATTTTCAGATCTGCATCCAGCTAAATTTTTTAATATTTCAACGAAACAATCCTTTCGATGTATGCTAACAAGCGTGTAAGTACGTGTACGTCGCTGCGATGTATATAATTCTGGTTTAGCATATAAAACATGATTTACATGGAACGAACGCGCCCGCTACATCCCGATTTATGACATCGCCATAAAGCGAACAGCGTTCCATTATCTTCCGCTTCCGCCGTTTCGTCCTGCCACCACTTTCGCGCCTCCCTAACGCGCAAACTGCAAGTACTGTCAATCACTCATCCTCGCAAATCACATCCTCTCTCATGCTAGGGAGACGTTAACAAGGTGACTGCACCTTAAATATTTCAGCACATCCTTTTTTTTTCACTCTTCTCTTCCACCCAGCCGTTCTTTCAGCTCCCATTTCCGTGCTACGTCAATGGCGACAGAATGCAAATTTGTTCGTGTCCATCGTCCGGCGTCGGTACTACTACTAATCGATTGATTGCCGCCTCTCGCCAGTCTCGCCTCGAGGCATTGATGCATTCGTGCGATTAATTTCATCGGGGACGACGCGCGTCGCCATTTACATGTCATCGATATAAAGGCTTTTTCGGAAATAAGACGTTAGAAATCGGTCTGCAATGGTCGTATGCAAGAATGCACAAGGGATAAAAAAAGAATATATAAATACCTAAGAAATATATCTCTCTACTCCATTCATTTGACTAATTATTTACTAATTAATAAGAAATGTACACTTCATTCGTTTTTAATATACATTCTATTCTTGGTGAAATAGTCACATATGCTTGAATAGTTACCAATGTTGTACTATTCTTTTAGTAAAACATTCTTCAATTTCTTATACATATAAATGATATTGGAGGAAGAAATTTTCTTGTTACTTTATTTTCCAAAATTGTTCTCTGCTTTCCAACCTTCAATATTTTTTCTTGTCAATCACCTAATTTAAATATCATTTGTAGATTTGAAGAACAGATTGAGAAACAGATTTCCTTCTCCAATATCTTTTAATTAGACTATATTCTGCTAGAATGATATAATATTGCACTGTAGCGATTACTACATTATTCAAGTATTAAGTATCATGTATAACTATATTTCAACGAGAATAGAATCTGCATTAATTCAAGAATGCTCGATATATAAGAATCGATATTGATACAGTATTGCTATTGATACGTAAATTTTATGTACGAGATAATAGGCTACTCTTAATCTTTAATGCAATGATTATCCGATCCTTTACTATGCACGATGAGTCGTTTATGTCCCCGGTTGATTTTCACTTTTACAAGCATACAAAAATTATTACCCGATTCTTATTTATATTTTAACATTTTTAGAAAGTATTTAAAAATTATGTATTTAACTCTAGTATGACATTGTTATTTTTGGTTACCTTCCCAATCGCACTAGGGTTTGTGAAACTCTGTAACTTTGTCACGCTATATCTCTGGACTGAATATTTTTTAGCTCAAAACGTGTAAAATTTATATTCTCGAAGTCAGACAAAGACAGATAAATATGAGTCAGACAAAAACAAATAAATAATATTTTATTTTCAATTAATTACAATGCTTCAAAGAAATGTTATTTACAAATTCGCAAAAAATTACCATTTTGAAAAAAAAATTCTAAAATGTTTAAGTAAATTTAATCCGGGTCTTCAAATTATGTTATAAAAAAATTAAAGCAATGTAAAAAATCGCACAGGATACGTTAAACCCATGAATGCCATACTAGGATTAAATATACTATCCTTTTCTGTTTAAAAACAGAAAAGATTAGTGTACATAA
>NW_017305536.1:2553994-2557828 GCF_001594115.1 Trachymyrmex septentrionalis
TATTTGCGGCAATGAGCTTTCGAGTTCCTAACGCCTAATAATAATAATAATAATAATAATAATAAATACAAATAATCAAATTAACTTAAAAAAAAGTAAGAATAAAAACACTATCAAATTGAATCTTAAAATAATGTAAAGTATGTAATTGTGTGTATGTTCAATAATTGTGTGTATATAACGCCTTATAACACTTAAATAAAATCAAGAGACACATAGTATCTCATGCCAAGTGTAGCTAGCGCGAGATCGGTCCTCATCATTTTCCAGAGCAATGCGTATTTTTTTAAATGAGATAATTCGTGACAGATGAATAGGTCGGGGAGGTCCTGTTCAATGGTCCCCTCTTTTACCTGATATTACATCTTTGGACTACTTTTTATATCAAAGAAGAAGTCACATCTCAATCATTTACGACAAAAAAATACTTAAAACGAAGAATATGTATAGTTAGCACCAAGGTGAATCCAGAAATGTTCTTTAGAGTTAGACAAAATTTTGTAAAAAGAATTAATAAGTGTTTAGATGTTAATAGTCAATAGTTCAAACATTTAATAAAATTAAAAAAAACAGAAAAACTATGAGTCTTATTTAATTTATTATTAATTTCAATGCACTCTACATTAAAGTTAAAATGTTTATAACTTTTGATAGAAGCATTTTCATTAGCATTAACTGACATAAGTTATTGACGAAAAACCGAGTAGCCACTACATCACGAATACAAACTTATCAGCACATGTTCGTTTAGAAAAGGCAAATTATAAACTTTGTTATCTGCCATTATTTTGTTGCAACCCGTTCCATAATAATTTATCATCATATGATACTGTTTGATATGAATATATAAGTCGAATTTTGCAAAGGTATGTATCAATTCAATTTATTGTTTACATGTGAGTTTAATGGGCATCTAATCGAAACAAGCAGCGGTGGTTGCAAAAGTAACAATCACAATGATGTTGATTGTAATATGGATAATTATTCAGAAGACATTCCTCATCAATTTCAATGAAATTATGCTCACATTCGACGCATTTTTGCATAACATGAAAGAAAAGCAAATTATATAGAAAATATTGTAATTTGTTTTTAAAACAGAGAATTTGTGTAACTCTCTATGCCATCGATATGATAGATTTCCTAATATACAATAACAATCATTAATTTTAATAATTAGAAAAAGAAAACTTAAACAATTAATATTTCAGCGTCGAATGAGCATAATTTTATTGAAATTGAAGGTGAGAAGTGTCTTTTGCACATTTAACCTGTGCAGATAACAATCGATTTTTTATTTGCTTTAATTGTTCAAACGACTGAATATTTGATCATTAACAACAGGTAATACTTTTACAATGAGATTTCAGTTATTATTTTCCTATATTTTTTCCATGTTGCTTAATGCTTATTATTGATTTTCATATTGATAGATTTACAGTTATTATGTGTTAATCGACACTTTAGAGTGATACAATTGACACCACCGGTGTCAATAGTAACAAGTTGCGACAATGCCATTAATGATAAATATTTTTTATAATTTGTTATTTTTTCAAATATCTATTATGTTAAAATTGAGGGGCTGGACGGAATAAAAACATAATTATAAAATCTTGACATTAATAGAAATTAAGATAACTTGCTACTTTTTTATACACAAATGGGTATAATATCAAATGGATTTATGTAATGTCTTTAAGAAGTTACATGTTATAATACTTTTCTATTATGATCAATATTACATAAAAAAGCTAATTGCCGGAAAAAGGACTTGAATAGAATTGTATCTTTATTCTCAATAGCCATCCTCTCAATAGCCAAAGAAGGTCTTTGTTTTCATGTAAAATTTAGATTTCCTCTCATTTATAATAAATTAATATAATAAGTTAGCCGCAAAAACCTTTTTTCTATTACAACCGACACACTCTCCCTATACCTCTCCCTATACCGGGAGTCGAACCCAGATCTCTTGTATTTCCTACGTTTTACGTAATAAACGTTTATATTATTATTTTATATAATTACGTATAAAACATTTTGGTAATTATGCACTTTAAGAGACACCGCGCCGACGACCTTGATCTTGACATATGATCTTGTCAAAGTCATGATTTTGAATGACTTTCAACAGGTTTTAGGTACCTGTTGTCCTTTGTTAAAAGTCTAAAAAATGATATCTCTTTTCTACTATTGTATATGAAAGTGGGGTGGGTCACCTGCTGAAAATCACTCAGAATTATGATAACATATGTCAAGGTGCAATGAAAATCACTTCGCATGGAAAATCACAAAAGTAAAATATATTTTAAAGCAGAAAATTTATGTTTTATATAGTAAAAAAAAAGACATCATTTTTCAAACTTTTTTTGTTAATAATTATTTAATGACGACCGTCATCTAAAACTTGTTGAAGGTCACTTGAAGTCATGACCTAACAACATATATCAAGATCAAAGTCATTGACGCGATGTCCATTAAAATACATAATTATCAACGTTTTTCCCGGGAATTGATTAAATAGATTAAAAATAAAACCAGAAAGTTAAAAATGATATATTAGGATTCTATTTTTTAGTACATACAAAATACATACATGTTTTATTAAAAAGCGTATATAATGGATTATGTACTTTATTTGCATATTGTGTATTTTATATTCAATTACTATTATTAATGAAATAGTATAGGCACATATAAGTTTATTTATTCATTCAAACATAATAAAATAATTAAACTGCAGAGTGCGCTGAGATTAACGTTCATCAGAATTCTGATATTGTTGCATATGTCTAGATTAAGTATCTTTTAATCCAGATTAATATACTAAGTATTCTAGGTCTGCTAAATTTAGCTGAAAAATATTAAACAAATCTTTATAATATAATATGCTAAAATTCTTATAAGATAATATAGTCTACCAAACAATATAGCTGTAAAATCTCGAAACTTGTCATAACAAGCAGAAATGTTTAGTTTAACCAAAGTGCATTTAATTGTGTACAAAACCATTTTTCTCATGCATTAAAGAGATCTATTATATACCGATATTAGAATCATCAGAATAGACAAGGCTGCGCTGTAGAACTAAAAAAATATGCTTTCATTATACTTAATGAAATATTTATGTTAAATTGAGAACATGTAATATAAAAGAATTTTGAATATGTAAATTAATAATAAAAAATATAAAAATGCAGTTGATTGAGAAATTATTTCAATATTATGTTATTATTTAGATATTTATATAATTTATAAAATTATATGTAGAAGTATTTATTGTCTATTATATGTGTACATTTCTATTACATATATGCTTATACTTTTAATTAATATTGGACGTACCTGGCGAACAAAGCTATATCCAAACTGAAAAAGTCCGATGCCAAATTTTACCTCCCTTAATTTTATTTGCAACATAAATTGTAAAATCTAATCGAAATAAATAATTGAATAAACGTCAGTTATACACTATCTTTCATAAAAGTTCAGACATAAATTCTATCAAATGGCAATAAAATTAAGGCATTATTATAAAACATCAATTACATTACATTGTTAAATATGAAAGGAGCAATGGAATCCCTTAAATTTATCTATCAAGTTTTCATCATACTAGATTATCGAATTCAACAATAATCAATCTTCCAATCGTTTGCGAACAAATTCGTGAAGCACTCATCGAGCATCGCACAACGTACGTATAATTTTTCTACAGTTATTTGATCTACAATATAGTCGCTTATGACATCTGAAGAAGGCTCAAACTAGCAGCCAAAACATGTAATGTTATGATCATTGTTTTCATTTTAATTTAATTTAATAATATAATTT
>NW_017305536.1:2558109-2558386 GCF_001594115.1 Trachymyrmex septentrionalis
CACTAATTGCAAAAATTTTATAAATTATTTTCAATTTTATGTGCTAAAATGCATAGTGTTTATTTTATAGAATATTGATGTAATCGATAAATTGCAAATGTTCGCTTACGGCATATAAAATAAAAAAAATTTATAAAACTTTATCTAGTCTATATATAATATATTCTTAGCTATAATATTAGTATGTGCACAAGTATCCTAAAATATATATAAGAGTATAATACAATTGTTCTTTTATAATATCTTAATTTTTTGCATAATCGTTCGGTAAAATCTA
>NW_017305536.1:2558720-2559038 GCF_001594115.1 Trachymyrmex septentrionalis
AGTCCTCATCGAGATTATAATTGGATAATTTGTAAAGAATTCCTACGGTCTCGTTTATCTGAAATTATTTTTACCCAATATGAAAATTTGTAGTAAAATTGAAAATTTTGCACCCAATAAATAAAGTTGCGTTATTTCGAAGAAAACTTCGATATGTATAAATTTATTGTTGCAAAATTGTTACTTGTGCTTATTATTCTAGTTATAAAAAATTAGTAATGTTTTAATTCTACATTGAAAGATTGGTTGCTGCAACAATTTAAATAGTAAAATATAACATAACATTTTTAATCAGCTGCAGCAATCAATCATATCTTT
>NW_017305536.1:2559138-2561040 GCF_001594115.1 Trachymyrmex septentrionalis
TTTAATGTGAGAAAGAATGTGCTAATCAGAATAAAATACAAATATGAATATAAAAAGACGCAAATTGAATATAATGTCCATATTTGGATTTGCTTATCATCATATGAAAGCAGGAAATACATATCGATGTAGAAGAGAACAGTGTCAAAAAAATTCCATAGCATTACTAGTAACATTTGTATGTTATATATTTTATTTAGTTTGCGTGATATAAGGCATAGTTGTAGATGGACGTGCCTGTAAATAATTGTTATAATTAATTAAAACCATAAAGACATGTATGAGAAGTACTAAACAAAATATATTTTTAGTCTCGAATTTGATTTAAAATATAGTTGTAACATGTAATCGATTCAAAATGTGCAATTATTTCACACAGTTGAAGTTAAATATGTATTTTTGTGTGTATAGGTATATGTACATGTATACATATTGTATATATATTATATACAGGACCAGCAACTTATCTCGCTCGTGAGTGTGGAATTTTTGACTGACGAAAAGAAATGGGGAAGAGTACAAAATGACGATCTTTTTTTATTTTTTAGTTATTTTGTGCCCTTTATTGTGCCGACCACTTTTTTACAATTGCAAATTGCGACGCTCTATCTAACAATCGGTAAGGGCTCATTTATATTGACCGTAACCGTATGCCGTAATTTGTAAAATTGATTATTAATCACATTTAAGTATTCCCCTCTCATTCAATTGTAAGAGAGGAATACTCGACTGTGATTAGTCAATTCTTAGAGATAACGACATACGGCACACAATTATGGCTAGTCAAAAATGAGGCACATTGTATACTCGCATACATGTAAACAATAACTCTTTTCAAAAAATTACATTATAATCCACATATTCTGTTTGCATTCCTTAATTCCCGTTATTCCTTGACGCACTAAAATGCATCTATTTTGTCTTCTATCTACATTATTTTCGAAAAGATCAGAACAGAGTACTTGTAAACGATCATTGACTTGATGAAATCTGGAGCTTGTGTATCTGTGAATTGAATGAAAAAGATTTAGTTATATCTTTTATTAAAAATAAGATATATGCATTATAGATATATATTTTAATTGCGTTATTAATAAATAATCAAAGTCAGACTAAATAAAAATTTTGTTACTTATTTTGTATGTTTTATTATATTTTATATAATATTTTGAGAATTTTTTATTAACTTTTTAATACTGCATTTTCTTATTGGCAACTGTTTTTTTACCAACATAAGAAAATGTGATATTGAAAATTCTGAAAAAATTCTCAAAACTCTATGAGAAAAAAACAAACAATTTTTATTACTTCATGTTTTTCTTAAAGTTGAATGTTTGAGTAAAAAATTATTGAAAGCCAATCTTCGACGATTTTCAGTAATTAACATCTTGTTAACTATTGCAAAAATTGCAAAATGGTACTTTTTGACTCAGTTTAGTTTGCTCTATCAGCGCACAAAATATTTGGTAGTCATTCTGAGACTCTCTATGTACTGACCTAAGAATAGTTCCCCAAATCAGAGCACTTAACCCAATTACAAAATATGGATAAAACCTCATAAATAAACGATAAAGTGAAACGAAATTTATTGGTATGTTATACGATATAAACGTATGATAAAAACTTGATGATATGTCAAAACAAATGAATATAATCCATCCAATTATTGTTCGAATTATCCAGTTGCGCAACCGTTGGTATTCCTTTGGCGCACCGAGTGCTTCCAATGTGTCGTCTACTACGGAAAGTTCATGCAAGCACATTTTCAATTCCTAAAAAAAAAGATCATATTGATCGATTGTGCCATAAAAAAAATTATTATAATTTTATAATTGAATTGTTATTGCCGAGGGCGGATCCAGACATTTGTTGAGAGAGGCCGGGGGGGGGGGGGGGAAGGGG
>NW_017305536.1:2561140-2568468 GCF_001594115.1 Trachymyrmex septentrionalis
TATGCATTTTTGGATAGATTTTTTGGATTGACAGATTTTTGAAATATCATGTGCCTATTCTAATAAACAAGTAACCAAGAAAAAGGAAAAATGTAATTATTTTACATCATTCATCATCTTTACTTTTTATTAAATTTGCTCGCTGCAAGCGAGATTTGTTTAAGGTCAAATATAAGAAGGTAGATTATTTAAATTATCATTAACATTACATTGAAAAAGTACTATGTAAATATTTAATTCATAAAACATTTTATTTAAAATTATATCCGCAAAAAAATAATACAGTATGCCTGTAGGCATAATATTTTATAATAAAAAAAATATCTAATTTACACTTTCAATTTCTGGTAAACTTATTCAGCACTATTTCTATAACAATTTCAATGGCTTTATTTTCCGAATTTTTAAATGTCAAAAGGCTGAAAAACTTCGTTTACCAGAAGTAACACTTATGGGCAGACACAGTATTATTTTATGTAGTCTTGCGATTGTGACTTTCGCATAACGCTGCATAACGCGGTATTAACAATAGAGCAGTAAATCGCAAGAATTTATGAAAGTTTCTTAAATTAAAAAATATTTTTGAAATATCAAAATTGTGACTAAGCGTATTTTAGAAATATTAAAAATATATGTAACATTTCATTACAAAATATTTTTAAGAAGACTCCAAGGGGGGGAGAGCATGGCCGCCTTCCCCCTCCTCCCCCTCCCCTGTGGATCCGCCAGTGATTATTGCAATTTGCATAACTAATGTGATAGATAAAGAATTATTAAAATTTGATTAGTATTTGAAACATTATGATTAAAAAAAGCTATGTTAAAAGCTAATTTAAAAAATTAATACAAATACAAATATTAATGTTGCCAAACATATCTCATCTACAATAAATAATAATATAAATATTAAAGTCTGTTCAAAAACATTATATAAATTTGTATTTGCCTGTAACTATGAGAGCAAGACTTCTTTAATATTCTTAATAAAGAAAATGATTAAATAAAAGTTAAAGAATTTTAATAAATCAAATAATATTGACTTAATAGACTAGTACATTAAAAAATGTTTACCTTAAAATGAAAGTAGTTGACAAGTATCACTATAATCACAGCAATCACTATTAATATAACTATCCAATTGATTATCTTATTCTGCCATTGAACGATTAAGAACTCATAATAAAAAGAATACGTATAAAAGCTCCATGTGGTCAAAGTATATAGGTAAGAGAGATACGGCCTTGGCTGCCCAAGAGGATATTCAAACAAGCCCAAACTGCAGAACGAGCCAATGATTAGTAACGGTGCCAACGATCTCTGCAGCGTTTTCGTCATAATTCCGGACAGTCGGCAAATAATTTGAATTAATTCTTGTCACACAAGATACAAACGCGTTTAATACTCTTTATAAGAATTTCGAAACTAGTTTGTTTCTATAGATCCTCTAGGAACCTTGTGAGAATTATACTGTAAAGTACGTACGTACGAGTATATTGAAGGACGAAGTATGTACATATCAACAAATATTGAGCGATGGAATAAAATGCACATGCAGATAATCTAGATTAGATTATTTTATTTTCGCAGAAAATTTTATATGTATGTATTATTACAGGGCATAAGTAAATATAAATGTAATTTTTATCTTTGCAATATTATGTCTTTATTCTAGGTGTTCAAAGATACATAATAGCATGGTGGAAGAAGACAAGGTAAACAATTTCAAGGAAGCGCAGTAATCAATTTGTTCAACCAAAAGAATGCCAGCATTTGATTGGCTAGCATGAATGACTAGCGTTTTATTAATTGGTCATGACTTAAAAAAAACATGTGCAATGTGAATTATGTGTATTATTACATATTGTCTCCTTTCATCATGCATAACAGATGCTTTTTATTTGCGACACTTTTGAACAACACGTATTGACGAATTGAAGCTGATAACTTCAATGAATGTTTTATAAGTATGTAGAAGTTAATGTACACGTATAACGTTTTTCGTAAATTAAACGTGTATAAAATTATTTTTGTAATAATAATATAATTTATTAATATAAAGCTATAAAACTAGATACTTAGTTTTCTTGTGTTCTTAATATATTCTTACGTACATTTATTCTACATTCTTATGTATATTTATTTTACATATATGTTAAATATATATTGTGACGCGACGTGTTTCGTCACAAGAGTTGTACGATCCGATCAGGAAAGCGCGACTTTGACATCCTGTGTCCTTCTGATTTAAGGAGACGGACATCTGCCTGTGCATCCTTTTTGAAATTTTTCGCGTCTATTTTCGTATTTGCGCCTATTTTATATTTTTGTATTTGTTTTTGTCTTTTTCCGTGCGCTATTATTAAGCGAGTTCAAATTTGTTATGATATATAATAACACAAAACTACTTAGAAATAAAAATTACTTATTATTATACATCTTTGTTACAGTACTGATCATTTGAAAGTCCAAATTGTTAATGACATGAAGTTCTTATAAGAGTAGCGCAAACGACCGCCATGTTTGATCTAATAACTATGATATATTAAAGAATTACTAAATGCTTATTGGATCATAAACTAATTAAGTAAAAAATGGAGCCAATAGGAAAACTCGGAGGGAAAGCCAATGGAAAAACGCGATTGTTGGTATGTTCTAATAAAATCAATGCGCACTATCCTTGAAAATTTAAAACTCTAATATAAAACGAAATTTTTAAAAGCTCATCCTCGTTTATTCTATCTTTTAATATGATAGATTTGACTTCCTAATGACTGAAAGCATAGTTTAGCAATCAATGACCTCGCTCACTTGAATATAGCATTTACATATCGATATTATAACTTTCTAGGACTCAAGTCAAATGGTAAGACAACTTTTTATAAAAACAAGTAACTAATATATTTCTCAAATTCACATTATTTTGTTTATCCTTATATCTGTCACGTGCAACATACGAGATTTTTTCGACAAACGTGTGAACGTCACTGACGTTGGTAGTCTCGCGAGTGAAATGGGCTAAGCTATCTTCCTGTCGCGTACTTTTAAACTGGATTACGTCTACTTCAGCACGGAGTGGTTCGTAGGGGATCGTTCGAGCTAGCTTTTATTATGTCGTGCCCGTATCTTACGTTAGTTATGACGGCTATGTGGAATGCAGGTGTCATCCGCAAATATCATGAAAACATATTAAAGAAAATCGCCTCTTTTTTATCCGTACGCGTATGTGAATATTCGCACGATAACAACGATCGCGCTGCAATTTGGCGCGAGCACGGAAGAAAAAATGCTAAGTGTCACATTTAAGAGTTGAAATACAAAAATTGAAACAATGATTCTAGATAAAACAATTAACTGAATCAGGCACAAGATACGTCCAAGATTCTACGTCCTACTCTCCAAGTCCAACCGAGTGGCAGATCCTCGTAACGCCGATTTGATAAAAGGGCAGTGAAATGCTCTAACATTGCCATTAATTTTATTTAAAAAATATATATATACAAATTTATTCCTAAAAAATTATACTACGAAAGTCACTTGGAACTTCCATTTTTGCAAAAAAAAAATTCCCGAACTTATTTATGATTTTTAGATTGTTAAAGTGATCTATCCCTTACGTTCTCATACGCACATTACTTAATCACGATGCTTAATCCGTCTTAAATATTCATTTTCGTGATCCTCTTAGAGAAAATGTCACTAACCATTTGATTTCAAGTATATCACTCGTTTATCTTGTTCCATAATTTCTTGCGCTTGGAGACAATAAAGAGCTTGATGTTAATAAAATTTATTTCCTTTAAGGTGCTTATTCTTCACCTATCCTCTATCTCAAGTTACGACGCTTCATTGCGTATCATACGTCGCGCTATATAATTAGCGTTCCAGGATACGTATTGTATTTCTGACACATTTCGCACATACACCGTCCACTCTCGGAAAATAACACGTCAGCCCGGCGACACTCGATTTTTCATTTTCGAGTTACTTTTTTGCGGAAATGATACTTGCCTGTAGCATAGAGGAGACGCTCGGTCTCGCACGGTCGCGTTAGTGGAGGTAAGGATGAATTGCCGCGACGTAAAAGCGCATCGCTGTACAGCGGCTGATGGAGCAAGAAAAAAAATTGTAGCGAGATGAAAGCCGAAGAACCTTCGCGTGAAAAGAGCAAAAGTATTGACGCGGAAAAAAGAATTCCGCACTTCGTATTAACGATTAATAGTGGGTGGGAAACGGGCATTTCTTTCGTCGCCTGAAAATCTTTTCGCAATTCATCCCTTTCCTCCCTCCCTTTCTCTCTCCTCACTCTTTCTTTCTCTGTTCGCCGACGCGAAGCAACGCAGGTATTGTAACTTCGCACGTAACTAGATTCTCGAAACTCCAAGAGCATTAAAATGGACGAAGTGAAGTGTGAGGAAACGAATTAAAGCGCCGGCTCCTGAAGGTGCACGGATAGTACTTCTCAGCGACTCGATACTTAACAAACAGCTCGTATTTCATTTACAGCGATCACGGCGCAAAGATTTAACACTGTACGGACGACAGAAATGAGATAAATTCAGAAGCAATGCTGCATCCCGATGATTTTGCCCTATTCGTCATACCTGTCCGACATCTGGCGCTTTGTAAATGTCTCCAGTAAATTTTTATTTTCGATATACAATAAATAATCCAAGAGAGCTGTGGCGTAAAACTTACGCGCAGCGAGAAGATCACTTCCATAAAATAAATTGCAAGAGTGGATATAGTAGGAGAAGGGGCATAATCGTAAAATTTGATTGCTTTCTAAAACGCGCTCCGCGTAAGCTTTACAAGCCAGACAATTAAAGCGTGCCTCATATACCTTCGACACATTAAATAGATATGGAAACTATGAACGTGGTGGAAAAGGTAGCGCGAACGCGTCCACCAATTTAATTGCTGTTGCCGATTGCAACACGCATTCTCGTTGTTTCTACGAGCACATTTTACTGTAATCCGGCGTGTAAAAGCGAAATTTTTATCTGATACAAATCGAATATCACGTTTTTACACGACGCAAAATTAATTCTGTTAACATATCACGTTGATATGTTTTTCGGGCAACAGAGAAGTTGACAACATAGAAGATTAAACGAAATGCGTCACGAACGTGGTTGATTTAGAAATAAAATATTTCTGGAGATGAGTTTTCATTATTTCCACAGAATTTCACATGCGTCTGGCGCGCCACCAGAAAAATAATAACGTAACATTTCACTTCGAAAACCGATAGACATCTTGATGCCTCCACAGTCGTTCGGGAAGACATTACGGTCGATATTTTGGTACATAATCAAGACCTTAGTCCAAAGATGTCCATGATATCTCTATGTGCTATAATACGTCAACTTCAGTATATGGTAGATATAATAAAATATCATTTCAACAATGTTACTTGAGAAATGGAATGGTATTTAATGACATATAATGATTTACAATATATGTACATTATTAAATCTATAGTGATATATTATATTTGACACTATACAGTATCAAATATAACTATTGTTTTAGTATAAGATAAAGATATAATTGAGTAAGAGCGTGGCAACTTACATTAGATTAAATTTGACATAATAGATTTAACACAGTAATTATTAATGTTGTACATAACGTTATCATGAATAAACTTTGAAGCACATCTAGAGATTCAATAATATTGATAGAAGAGTGAAATATTGTTGCAAATGATGTTATGCTAATATTTCCATATATCCATAAATACTGAATTGATATCACAGAAACGTTCAATTACAACATTAATTCAACATTTATTCAATACCATATAAACTTCCAAGAATACATGTACAATGCTCGTCAAAAGTCCCAGGCCACCTGAATAATTTCAGAATGACTCGAGATAGGATTGAAATTTATAGGAATACAATGAGATCGTAATATAAGTATCTATAATTAAATGTAAAAATATATTAAGAACATAATAAAAAGTATCTAGTTTTACTAGCTCTATATTAATAAATTATATTATTATTACAAAAATAATTTTATGCGCGTTTAATTTACGAAAAACGTCATATTACATGTGCATTAACTTCTATATATAATACATACAAAACAGTTCATTGAAGTTATCAGTTTCAACTCGTCAATACGTGTTGTTCAAAAGTGTTATAAATAAAAAGAATTTATTATGCATGATAAAAGAAAGTAATGTATAATAATGCGCATAATGCGCATTGTATATGTTCCTTTTACGCCATGACCAGTCAATAAAATGCTAATCTTTCAAACGCTAGCCAATCAAATGCTAGCATTCTTTTGAATAAATTGATTACTGCGCATACTTGGAACTGTTTATCTTATCTTCTTCCATCATGCTATATTCTTTTTGAATATCTAGAATGAAGACATAATATTGCAAAGATAGTTTCATTTATATTTATTTTTGTCGTGTAATAATACATATATATAAATAAAAATTCCGCGAGAATAATCTAATCTAGATATACACGTTTAATTCCATCGCTCACAATACTTATTGATATGTACATAATGTACATACTTCATCTCCCAATATACGTAAGTACTTTACAGTATAATTCTCACAATATTCCTATAGGATATGTAGAAACAAACTAATTTTGAAATTCTTATAAAATGAAATTCTTAAAGAGTATTAAACGCGTTTGTGTCTTGTGTGACAAGAATTAATTCAAATTATTTGCCGACTGTTCCGGAATTATGACGAAGACGCTGCAGACACCGTTATTAATCATTGGCTCGTTCTGCAGTTTGGGCTTGTTTGAATATCCTCTTGGACAGTCAAGGCCGTTTTTCTTTTGCCTATACTTTGGCCACATGGAGCTTTTCTACGTATTCCTTTTATTATGCATTTTTCATCGTTAAATGGGAGAATAAGGTAATCATTTGGATAAAAACTATAATAACGATTGCTGCGATCACATTGATACTTGATAGTTACTTACATTTTGAGGTAAAAATTTTTTAATGTACTAGTCTATTATTTTTCAATATTATTTGATTTATTAAAATTCTTTAACTTTTGATTAATCATTTTTTTTATTGAGAGTATTAAAGAAATCTTGATCTCACAATTACAGGCAAATACAAATTTATAAAATGTTTTTGAACAGTTTTCAACTTTAATGTTTATATTATTATTTATTGTAGATGAAATATGTTTGGCAACATTAATATTTGTATATGTATTATTTTTCTAAATTAGCTTTTAACATAGCTTTTTTAAATCTTATGTTTCAAATACTAATCAAATTTCAATAACTCTTTATGTATCACATTAGCTATACAAATTACAATAATCATTGGCG
>NW_017305536.1:2568568-2575098 GCF_001594115.1 Trachymyrmex septentrionalis
TAATATTTCTAAAATACTTATTATAATTTTGATGTTTCACAAATATTCTTTAATTTAAGAAACTCTCATAGGTTCTTGCGACATATTGCTCTATTGTAACCACGTTATGCAGCATTATGCAAAAGTCACAATCGCAAGACTACATAAAATAATAGAGTTTATTAAAATAACGTTTATAAAAATTAAAATAACGTTTATATGAAATATTATTAAAACGTTTTTGTAAATATTCAAAATATCATACTATTAGAAAGATAGATAGAGAGAGAGAGAGAGAGAGAGAGATATTTTACAATATTTTTAAAACATTTATAAAATATTATATAAACACATTGAAATTTATGTAAAATCAATATTTCAAATGTTGACTTAACTTTCTTATTTACTAGGTACTTTCATATTTTTGCAGTAAAACTTTTACATGGGATTTAATGAAAATACACATGTAGTAAAAAAATATTTTGCTTTTTTACTTGCGTTAAAACCAATCTTTATTAAAATTTTGTGTTAAATTTCTAACATATTTGAATGTTAATGTAATTATGTTATTTTGTATTAAATAAATGTTTAATATTTCTTAATGTTAAAGTAACACAATTTAAAAAAAAAATGTAAGTGAATAAATAAAGTACATAAAGTAGTTTAAAACAAAAAAAAATTCTAAGATAAATAAACTAAACAAACACGTGTTAATTTAAATACATGTTATAAATGTTAATTTTACTGAAAGATATGCTTCCACACTTTGTTCCACATTGTGTCAAAGAGTTACATCTTTTGCGTTAATTTTTACATAATGTTTGTTACATTCTAACATATTATCTTGTACAGTTATTACTATAAAAATTTAAATAAACTGTTTGAAATACGTGAAATATGTTAATTTAACGCCAATTTTTGAACTATATGTAACGTTGTTCCCCGTAAACAACAACTAGTAAGCAAAAAAACAATGTACACTTTCGACTAAAATTTTTATATCGATTATACCGAGGCAAAAGCAAAACGCCAGATATAGAATGGTTAATCTGAAAGAGTATGTAGATTTTGTGGGTAGCGTATTCCGATAATAATTTATGGTAAGTAATTCCCGCGCAGTCTTGGAATCGCGTTCGCGCGGATTCATTTTGAATCGAGAGAAAAACGAAAACGTTCTCCGTATTACTTTTTCCCTTCCTCCTTTTGCTCTTTCGACGCAAAATGGTTCGCTAAATGCAATTTACGGCGGCTCTCGCAGTTCGCTTGTCGCGTTTCGTTAACTTAAGAGCGGAAATTGTTCGACGATAAACGCATAAAGTAGATGGAAGGTGCAAGAATTGATCAAACTATAACACCGTAAAGCCTAATAATTCCGACTAGAGCATAAATAGACGATAGGTAATCGACGGGATAACGGTTCAAGGAAAATCCAATCTTGAACGAGAGGTCGGTGAAGTTCAATTTATTGCGGTTGACTGCACTCGCTCGATGCATTTATGTAAATGCTGTGTCGATTATGCGTCACTAGACACGATATAACAGAGAAAGTTTCAAAATGTACTTAGGCTCAAAATCTCCTCGGTTGCGTTGTTACATATCCTAGAGTTTCTTGAACTGCTTAATTTATTCTATCCTCGATATCGCAGTTGTTTACTTCCAAGACCGCACCGAGATAAATCTTCTTTAGAGCTCTTCCAATTCTCGTTCAGAAGCTTACATAAATTGATTTATACTCTCTAAGTTATAAGTCAGAGCAAATAGAAAAGCATGGTCTTATAACATACTAGCGCAGAATAATTAACTACATTTGATCTAATGTTCATCGATTTTAATATCTGTTTGATAAAATTTTAATTTTTTCCAACGGATCTTTATAACAGATGATTATAAACGAAAAAATACTATATCGACAAAACAATATAAAAATATGAGCGTATCCAAATGAACGTCGTGCCATTTATTAAATGCCGATCATGTATATTTAAAAAACACAATTAAAAGTGTAATAGGCAATCCGGGAGCAATAATTACGATTACGCGGGAAAAACGCAGTGTATCATACTTTATCTCATAGCAACGCCGTTTAATTGGTACGCTGTTAAATAATAACCTCTAAAATAGAAAAGAACCTGTTCACTAAATATATATCAACAATAATGCACTATTGAAATCGTTTAGTCTGCATTGATTAACAGTGCAAACGTGCCAGCTGTGTTGGTTCACACGTTCGTGGCATATCGATGAAATTGGTACGAGCTGTTGCGTTACCGGAGTGTTTATAATCTCTCTTTTTTTATTGAATTTTCTACAAACGAAACGTGCATCTGCACGAGATGTCGCAGTAATAATAAATTCAGATATTTTATAATGCTACAATTTTATGATCTGCCAGCGATTGATATGGATACCTCGTTGACGATACGTACCATACTTTATACGCATTGCGAAATGCATTGACAATACGCATAGTTCAACGTAATATAAAAAAATATCGAGAATATGAATACCTGCAATTTCTCAAATGGATATAAATCCGCTTTTGATGTCTATTCATATTTGAACGTCAATATGAAAACGGAATTGACCAATCATGTAATGGCAGAGCCTGTCTTGTCTAGAAAAACAAATAAAAGAAAAAAATTGGAACAGATCTGTACTAGATGTAACTCCAAATATATTGGCAATTTCTTTCACCGCGTACAGCATCGTTGTTTTCGTTAAACAAAACTGAAAAAAGAATGTAGAAAAAGCGAGTGACGCGAGTCAATCCACGTAAAATAGTAGGCTTCTTTAAAATGCTATTTCCCTAACGTTTAACTTTCCGGAGCTAACGTAAATCTATTGGACCTATTCAATTATATCCCTCTAGAGCTAACGGTGAGTCTATTGAATTCCCTTATGCAGTGTTTGTTTGGATAACAAAAATAACAAAAAGTAATTCAGTTTTCTCTGTGAAGTAATATTGAGATAAAACATACATTATTTTATTTAAATTTACGTCAGTTGTTTATTTTTCTATTTATTTTACATAAAAATGTCAATTTAATTTTCTTTATTTTAAACATATCTGTAAAGAATTATTTTTATTAAAGATATACTCACGTATTTTTATTTCAACAAAATAAAAAGATTATTAAAAAATTACAAATTTTCTATATTGTATTTGAAAGTAATACAAAATTTGGCAGTAATTTAGTATTTGGATCAAAAATTATTTCAATAGAAAATAGATATTTTTAAAAAGTAATTAAAATAAAATAAGGAAATTTTTATTTAAACGATAAAATTGTATCGTTAAATATTAAATATAAATATTGATCTTATTGAATTGTTTCATCATGTATATAATATTCATTATTTATTTTTTGTATGCAGCGACATCTCGTGCAGATGTGTATGAAACATCTTAACATTATTTATATTTAAAATATTTATTCTTTTTATATAATTCTTTATATCGTTTTTTATTATTTTTTTATACAATTATATTTGATTTTTTTAAATTAATTAGTGCTTTTTAATTAACGTAAATTAAATGAGACTTATAGACCTAGCTTCAGTACTTAATTGTGTTGTAGATTTTGGCGTTAGATCCAAAGAGTTAACATCAATAAGTCCTCATTACTATTCGGCGATCGACAAAACCCCTTTCGCTAGTAATTCTAATCATACGCGTGATAGGTACAGGATGTACGAAGACTCTTCACGGCAAGCGAGTGCTCGATATTTAGTGCAGACGCACACGGACGTACCCACACGGAGACACGGGTGGCAACGCGTGTAATAGGTAGAGCACGAGCACTGACCCTTCCTCAGTTCGAATCTGTTCCGCGAGCTCGGCTCTCGGGCTCTGTGCCAACGTCCTAATTATTCCTGCCCCGTTAAACCCGTTTAGTATATCGATTTAGTAATCCCCGCCGTTCCTCGATCCAGCCTGTACGTATCGATATGTATTAGATACTCACGGATTCCGTATGATCTGTGCATCGTGTACCTAGCGGTCTCCTCTTCTATCAATTTTGAAAGATGCCTCTTTGAAAATGGCAGGAGATTAGGATGTATCGAACGCAAGCTTTACTCTTTTACAAGTTTAAGTCGCGCAATGTTTATGTTGATAATAATAATAATAATAATAATAATAATAATGATAATAATAATAAAGACCATTAACTACAACAGATGAATGTAATGTTTATCGACTAAGAGAAAAAGAAAGCTGGTCTCATAATCGACATAGTTGTGTCATATAATATCAACAGAGTGAAGATAAAGAAGAGTACTAGCAATAAATTGCAATTTAATAATATTACTACTACTGTCGGTATAGCGTTTCAACAGCAAAAAATCAATTTGGCGCGCGCAGTTTGACAGGATTTGATACGTAGTACATAAATTCATATCGAATTATTTAAGCACTTGATTCAACTTCGATCATAATGCTGAGCTTTATTTTCTAATGATTGTGTAATAAATACTCATCGATTTTATATAACTTTTCCCTTAGACCTTAGATATTCACATTCTCCCACTTTCCCCTATAAATAATTGTATAACGAGGAAAGTACAACTATACATCAACTATTAGACGTGATTGTAATATTGTAATATTAAACAAATCATAACAAATTGCAGCAAAACAATGTTCTAGTAATTATCTGATCAGGCAGACATGTATAAAATATTACCGATGTAATCTATACATGAAACGCGCATAAAGGTATTTTATTTTCGTGTTCACCATATCGTAAATATCATTATTACAGCATATCCAACTGGGAATTTATACATCCGGCATCGTTTCGCTAATCGGAAGACACGCGGGCTGCAGACAGGCAGACGGATACATCAACTACCGACGATATATAGCACACGCGCTGCTGGATCATTAACTGGTTATTCGCGTATGAAGCTATGAACGAATTCAATTGGGCGCGTCAGTAACAGCAAATGGCGTCTGTGATTGTGCGAGGTTAACAGCAATGAAACTTAATCGTTCGACTTGTCGTAAAGCTCGTATTAAACATGGGTTTGAGAAATAAGTTTCAGTTTCTGTACAAATTAAATGGGAATCCAATGTTAAACTAATGATGCCTTTCAAGGTAATAGTCTGATAAAGCCTGGGAATAAAATGCAAGGTGCGATCTCACCGTAATTATTTACTTCTTGAGACCCGTTGTCATCGGACTAAATGCCTGTAAGACGCCACTTTACATTCTCGCCTCTGACATTTACAGTGGCGGAAATCTCGTTGCCATGCTTAACATTTCATTCAATAAAGACCGAATTAAATCGAAAGGAAAAAAACGTATTTTACCTCGAAACCTCTCCATATATAATTCTTCTGCGGAAATCACGAAATTTTCTAAATGTAAAATGGAAAAACTAATAAATTTACAACGTTTAATAAATCACAGTTCAAAAATTTATTATATACTTATACAGCTTTAGCTAAAGTATGAAGTACTTGGCATAAGTGCAAAGCCTTGGTATAAGTATAAAGCATCCTCAATTTATTTCCTCAAAAAGAAACTGGCGTACTGGCATGATAAAAATTAAAGAAGGATTCTAACAAAATATTAAAATTGTTATAAAGGCACACATTATTTTTTAATAAAACTATTTTTCATATTTATTTTTCGTTAAATAGAGAACGTTTATATCAATTTTTGGGGATGCATTATATATTTATAACCGAGGCTACAATTATACTTAAATAAGCATAATAAATAAATAATAAAAAATATATTTTCTATGTAAACTATCAAATTAAAAAACAAATTCAACTAAGCAAATGAGAGTATAACGCAGTTAATATTACGCAGAAATTAAATAAAATTTTATTGATTTATTAAGACCTCTTCATCCACACATATATATGTAGTATATTGTACTTCGACTCCCTTTGTCATTCTCAGTAATCAATTAACAATCTCTCATGCGCATCCTTAGTCCGTTAGATTTGAGTCACAAATAGGTTGCCAATTCCGATAGTGATTAAATCTCACAATCAGATTAAAAAATAATTACACAAAAATTAGGAATATATTTAATAAATACCAGTTATAAATATTTCGAGTTTCTGTTATAACAAGAAAAAGTTCTAAAAATTACGTATCAAATAAATGTCTAAATAAATAAATAAAAAATGAGCGACATAATTTAAAAATGATTTTATTATAATTTAAAAATTTGGAGACATACCCCTACTGAATATTTGAACTGATATAGGGTTACTTCGGCAATTCTCTTTCCAATTTCGACATATGGGACAGGAGATCTGTATGAGTCACATCGAACTATCTGACCCCATTAATCAGAATGCAATATTTTCAGAAGAGTGATCAGTTATCAAACGAATCTCTTTATAAAGAACGAAATGGAAACGGTAAATATTTTCACGTTGAAAGGTCGACACAGCATCGATTTCCGGCCAATAAATAAGATGAACAAATTCCCTTTAACTATCTCTGCGCATAACCATATTTTACTTAAAAAATACGATTATTTTTTCACAAAAGTACGTTAAAATCAATGAAAGAGTTACTGCCCGT
>NW_017305536.1:2575198-2590132 GCF_001594115.1 Trachymyrmex septentrionalis
AGATTTTTTCACAAAAGTACGTTAAAATCAATGAAAGAGTTACTGCCCGTTACTTTTACTATTATATTTTATAACAATAATTTGATAATGACGTTACAATTTTTTGTGGCTGTAATGAAAACTAACTAAACACTGAGGTTACGCTAAGATTATGAAAATCACTTTGAAAAGTTACTTGTCATCATTATTACGTGTATTCACTGAAAAAAATAATAAGCAGTTTGTAACGCATTGACGATTTATTTTTTTTTCGTTACAAGTAACAAATAAAAGTAAATTTAATTAAGTTTAACAAATAGAAAGTTACATTTTCAATAATGAGTGACTCTTTCAACCTATTACAAGTAACGTTCAACTTTTCCAACTGGCATTATCATTACCGTCATAAAAAATTCGCAATGTCATTATCAAATTGTTATTATAACAAAATAATGATAAACAGTAACAAGTGTTACAAGTAACACGTATTTCTATTCCCTGATTAAAATATATACGCTTAGAGAATACATATGCATTCGTAAATCTTTGTTATCAAACAAATGTTAAATACATTGTAACAGCACAATGCTGCATTTAATTTATATCAATATATAATATAATAATATCAATATATAATGACACGTTTCGTATCGGTATCCAATGTTCGATAATGCAATAGGTATTTCTCGACAGTCAATTACGTATAGATAATCTATCCGTAAAACGAAAACGCGAAATAAAAATTTTTCCTATTTCCACGTAGGAGTACGGCGGCAGTGCTTCCGGTCCGAATTCAGCCACACCGGAGAACATATATTTCCTCGAGGGACAGAGAGATAGATCGGTTGACTATCAGATAATTAAATTCTCCCGCCCTGGCGAGGTGCTCCGAATATTTTGCGAGTATCTCAAGTAAGAAGAAATTTAGGGCGGCAATCATTTTTAAGAATGATTAATTACTAAAAATGTTAATACGACCGGTGCGACTTGTCTCGCAACGTCGGCGTCGCGTGGACGATTTGCAAGATACTATTGAAGACCGTTCTATTTTTAACAAATTTTTATAATCATTAAAAAGACTTGGAAGTAACTGAAGAATATTGTAAGTTATTGATATCAATTTGTGACTCTTAATTAAATAATTATTATTAAATTTATGATTTTTTATTATATAGATATTTCATAAATATTTCAAAATGCGAGTTATAATCCGCAAAACATATTGATAATAACTAAAATTAATATATTATATATTGATAATTTATAATTTCCCACTCAATAACATAATTATAATATAATACGTAATAGTTACATTGTTAAACAGAAAATTATATAACATTGATATAATATTACTACTATTAGTTTGTATCAACGGAGCGCTATGATATGATATACATTGCTGTAAAATTAGAATTTTTTTATCGTTTTTACGGATAATTAAACATAAATGACAAATATAAAAACGCAATTTAAAAGAAAATTAAATATTAGCAATTTGTAAATACATGTCTTGAAAATGTCAGAATAATAATAAATCATAAAATTAATAATATATTATAAGCTAATTATTTACATTTTAACAGCCACGCAAACTTCCATATAATTGTTGGTCCTTAAAATGCTTCAGTAGTCACGTCAAGCGTTATCGACATATTTTATAACATACATATAATAGCAAACTCTACATTAAAGTGTATAATCTGTGTATCGCGTAAAGCGGTGCCGAATATTGTCGCTATGCGGTGACGCCAAAAGGCTACAAAAAAAAAACACAAAAAAATGTATGGTAACACGAAAAACGGCGCTACGCGGATCTTACTACCGTATTTCACAAAAACGGGCCGGCAGGGTGTCAAAATGCGCGATACATTGCACCAGTCTGTTAAATAATAACCGACTATGCTATCGCCTGAAGCAAATATTGCACGTGTACTACCGCAGAAAAATATACCGCGTAATATAAGAAAACGTATGTGCACATCGTGGTGCGGTATCGTTCGTGTCTACTGGCGTGATAATGGATTCAAAGTTATCGCGAAAGGAGCCTAAAGATCCCGCAGGACCTGAACAATCCGCGCTCGTCTGAAAACCAGTATTTTACTATGATAATTTTTCCCCATTAATTTTCACCCTATTTGTACGTTCGTCTTATTTTATAAAACCTAATTAATGAAACGAACTTTATACTAACTGCAAATTCTAAATGTAAATTCTCTGTGTAAATCCAACGATGGTTTATCTTACGCTTTAATAACCATTTAAGCGGTATCTACCAACATAATTCACCTTGCATCGCGGCATCCGATCGGTCTAAGGAACGGATGATTCAATCTCTAGGTCCTTTCATTTCCTTCTTAATATATAGCGACATTTCCCTTCGTGGATGCTTAAGTGCTCCCATAGGAAGGAAACGATTTTCATCACAGCCGACTTCATTATGCGAAATGAACAGATAGGATGAAATTGAAACCAATTACATGTTATCACGTCGCGATTACTATTCCACGAATGTGTAAACTGATAAAATTTTCGAAAGGCATTCATACAGCGCGAAAGAAACTCTGTCATAAACTTTCCGGAGCTAAAATCAAAATCTGTAATACGGAACTGACGTCGCAGATCTGTAAGATTCATTTAATCTATGTTAATTAAAAAATACTCATTAATTAATTTTAAGGACCTAAATTAACGTAACTCGTATAAAAAAGAAATGTGAATATTATTTTAATAAAAATAATCTAAAAGATTACTAATACAAATTAAATGGGTCGAATAAATTCATCAGTTTCAGAGAGTTAATAGCGATTTCAACATTATTATTTTTCAAGTGATTTTATAATTAACACGTCATCGTAGAAAAATACAATCCTTATACACAATAAATAACAATAACAGGGGCTATGGGAGTCAGCGCAAAATGTCGTGCACAAACCAACAAAATTGTTATTATTTTGTGTTTATAATTATCGGGAGTCCTTCAATTATTATTTCAATTTTTTTCAATGTACGGTTATTTTATTTCGCGTTTTTGTGATTTAATCTATATTTAAATTTGAATACGCAGAATATTCGCGAAATATTTCATTTGCATTATTAGCATGTGCCAGATCAGTTCTTAATGTAGCAGCTACCATAAGCGGATCCATCTTTCTTTACTGCATGCTTAGAGCTTGTGAAGAGCGTAAGTCTCTTACCAGTTGCGTTTGCCCATTCCTTAAAGCTTAAGTTTCTTCAAGCTTAAATTGCACTTCGACCACTCGTAAGCATCACACTGAAGCTCCGTGCTTTCAGTTTAATTCGCGGCAACCATGAAGGAAACTAGTAAAATGGCCGGCCGAGGTGCTTCGTACGCGTGTAACGTCTTCTTGAGCATCACGGAAAGTGTTAGAAATTCCCTCTCTTAAGCAATGCGCTTTAACGTTTATCTTGAGATAACTATGTACAGCACGGTGTCAGACAGTTACTCTGGCTTTAACTAACGGAGCGAGGAGATAAAACATTCTTTATCCTAGGCCAATGAAAAAATACTGGTTTAGAGAAAACTGGGTAAGTTTAAGAATATTTAAGTCTACACAAGCGTTTAAATCTACTTAAAAATTGTGATCTCCCTTTAATTCCTTTTTTCATGCAGCACTTTCGTAAAGATTAAGAATTGATACAGGATATGAAAATAAAACTGACAGACGTCAAGCCCTCTAACGGAGAAGAAAAAGAATCGGACAAACGAAATACAGAGTAATTTATCAAGCCGTATTATCTTGAAATATCGAAATCTATGCACGCGTCTAACTCAAATTCCATTAATTATTCATAGGCAAATATCCGTGACGTGAGAGCAATTGACAATTGTTCTCGACGTTAAATGTTTAGCCAGTAGCCAGTGAGCTAAATCTATCGCAAATATTGGACACCGTTGATCGTCCGTATATTGGCTATAATTATTTGCATAGTGCTCCGTACCGATCGTATGTCTTGTCTCATAAGACGCTGCTCAAGATAAAATCAACCGCCAGTAAATCATCCTGTGTGCAAGACGCTCTAACTATAGACTTTGCAGGACATTAAGATCCAATTAGCATATGCGATTTGAAAATATCTGCGGTATATTTTCAGATTGAATTTTAATTTAGAATAGTGTGTTTCCGTATTGTAATGATCTTAGTGCAATGAAACTCAAGCGGCGATGTTGGCCCGACTCTGCCAACATCCGTCGAACAGATCGGGACGATAACAATAAAGCGGAAGTTGGCCGGAATTACCTACGGAGCGCTCAATTTTTATCTTCGGTCTCGTGCCAAAAACAATTAACTTTAACGATTAAGGTCAGAGATCTAAGAGGAAGAAACTACTAATGCTCGTATAATACTAATGCTCGCAGATCGATTGTTACTTTCCTTCGATCTTTATATATATAGTGAAACTTTTTTACGAATTTATATGTATAAGAAAATATTTTCTGGCAACGACAACGTGAAACATGCCACGAAACATGCATATGAAATGAAATTCGAATGGGGAAAGCAGAAATAACACGATCAATAACACGTGTTTCGTTCTAGTTTTAATTTTCAGCGTGTTTTGTATCATGTGTTTGCGCGGACAAATTTCTACTCGAGTATTCATTACGAAATAATAGAGAGATATAAACGTTAAAATACCACGTATGCGTACGAGCATCGACATGCTTCTGGATTATTTTTATAATCCTACCCCTCTCCCTCTATCAACGAAGCGAAAAAACAATCGAATCGCTGACAATCAAGTGTGTCACTCGTAAGTGCGGATTTTCACAGTGATTTTTTATCAACTCGCTGAATAACGAATGCTGAAAAACAATAACGGCTGCGTCAAAACGATACTATTGAAATAACGACCACATGTGCGCGGAGTAGTATTTTATTCTTCTGACTACACGTCAATTCGACTAATTACGTTCTGATGAATAAAAAAATATTACGATATTAAAACGTTTACTCTAGTTTGATTCGTATTTTTACATTTAAAACCAAGCCTGTTAAATATAATGAACTATATTTGTAATTAATATAATACAATATAATATATATTATACGCTCTTCTTGCAGTAAAATGATATACTAAATTATTTAAGATATTATAATATTGCGTCGTATATATGAGACTGCGAAACTTCATTAATCTTAGCAATTATGCAAGTATAAGTAAATATTGTAATAATTAAACTAATAAGAAAATATAAGTTTATCATTTATGTATTATTATTTTTAATTATTAATTAGTAGCACTACGCACACAAAATTAATAGCCACATGAAACTTTGTTTTGTCGGTAAGAAAAATGCTAATTGTAAATCTAAAGAGCAAACTTAAATGAAAGACATTAATTATATGAAAAATTCAGTAAAATAAATCATTTTTTATACATATAATATAACATATAATATTATAATGTAGCATATGCTGTGGTGAACAAAAAGTGTTATAGATATAAATATCACTAATGGATAGTATTTTGTGGCATAGTACTCTCTAAATCTCGTAGAGTGATTTTACAACTAATATATTAAAGTGATTGCAATAGTCACTTCAAAAAAAGAGGATTTTCATTCTAATTTGAGTGATGCAGAGTGATCAGATATGTATATAAATTCATACAAGATCGAAATATGCATTTGAACACTGAAATCCGCTTTGACTGAATATAGGATTTCTCTCATTTAATTGTAAGTGATAATAGTATAATAATATATGTATAATATAATAGTATATATAATTTTAAAAATACAATATTACATTTCTCCCAACCCATTATCTGTTAAATCATTACTTTCGAAGTATGCTAGTCTATGTCATTCTTCACTAGAAGGAATTTTTTACTCAGACGGAATGCGATTTCACTCCGATTCAAGGGATTCAAGCAATTTAACTATTAATTAGAGTAGCCAGTCTCACACGAGATTTAGAGAGTACTATGCCACAAAATACTATCCATTAGTGATATTTATATCTATAACACTTTTTGTTCACCACAGCATATGCTACATTATAATATTATATGTTATATTATATGTATAAAAAATGATTTATTTTACTGAATTTTTCATATAATTAATGTCTTTCATTTAAGTTTGCTCTTTAGATTTACAATTAGCATTTTTCTTACCGACAAAACAAAGTGCACAGGCAACCAATTTTTATTACCTTGCATTTTATTCGTTTTAAGTGACATTTCACTTTTTGAGTTTTAAAAAGTATCTAAGGTGTAAAATGGGTTGTATTGATATAAAGCACCTTTGATACACATTAGTTAAAAAAAAATCCATTATTGAGCCGTGTATTTATGATCAACTTTTGTTCACGACATTAGTTTGCGTCATCTATTCGCTTTGCTTGTACTTTTTGCACCTAACATTTTCACTTTCTTTCTCTTCGACATCCGAATATACTCCCTAAAACTTTTAGAGTCAACTGTCACTCTGACGAGTGAAATCTCACTCTCAAAGATTGAAAATTGAGCCACTCTTTTTCAAGATTAGTTCAATTTTCACTCTTTAGAATGAAATTCCACTCCAAAGAATTTAAAGAGTGCATTTAACTCCTTGTACAAAACCAAATGCAAAAATTCTTGAGAATTCCAAGCAATGCGAACGGATCTATTATAAACTACATTATATGTAAAAACTAATTTATTTCATAGGGACCTAATTTTCTATATAATTAGTGATTCCATTACTACATTATGTCAATTATAGAGCAGCAACCAAACTTCTAATAAAATAAAATTCTTTAAGTGTAATTTTTAATTTAGAATCATAAAAACACTACATTTAGATAAATATAGTACATTTTTTTTAAATTGAAAATAAAGATACTATGTCTTACTCAAGATGATAAAAAGATGAATAAAAATATATGTACGACTGTCTTCCGCAAAACTCAAATAAAAAAATTTTATCGCAATAATTTGCAATCAAAAGTTTTGATGTTTAATTATTTCATTTAATTATTTCAAAAATGTTTAACTATTTCATTGTTTGTATTTTAAGAGCCTTGTAAATTTTGAATGTATAAAATATTTAATTTCTTTTTAATTTACTATTAATCGACAAATATAATATTTTATTCATTACAAATACATATATTAGTGATTTTTCAATTACTGGGCGCATTCAATTATTGAAATATTTACCTTGTATTATTTAGATTCGAATAAGCTTTGATACTTACACAAAGTGAAAAGAATGAAGACAAATGACTACATTGATTCATGTATGCAAAAGAGTACATGACATGCACGACATTACGAGAAAGATGATAGATTGAAAGTAATATTTCAGTTGACCTACTTTTCATTCGTAAGTTTAAATTGAAATGAAATTATTGCATCTAACTTATCTAAACTTCTGTCTCCGATATGAAATTGAGATCAGGCTAAAAAAGGATTATTAAAAATAGTAATATCGCTACGTCAAGAGAAAATTTGATGGGATTGAAGTTGAGCATCTTCCGTTTTTTCTGGGAAAACATGAGAGACAATTAGGAGTCGGATCCCTTTTAAACGCAAACCTCCGTGGTGGAACATATGATGGTACTTCACGTACGCTGATCCTATCATCCATCAGAGCACAATGAATTACGCGCGGTTCGTTAGACAGAGATTTGTGATAGACAAAAAAAGGAATCCGAAGAAAGCGGAGTAATGGCTCCGTTAATTCCGATTGTAATAAAGTTGGGGCACGCGAATCGGCCAAGTAGAGTCAATATTTCACACGGGCGCGCGCATGGCACGTCCACCCAGATTTACACGCGCGCCCACATACGCGTTTCCTAGCAAGTGGTTGAATTACCGGCGCCCTTCCATTACGCGTGATGAATACTTCAGTGCACTTGTTTCTCAGACGTAATTTTCCTAGACGGCGGTCTCCCCACCATCCCAAAAGACTCCTATCCTAAGATTCCAACACGGTCACGATCGATGTGTTCCGCACATAAACTCACCTAATCCGATGCGACGGGACGGCAAGCAACTCGCTCGAGTAAGAGGGCTCCCGATTTTAAGGGCCATGAAAACGTTCGTGGCTGTCGAAAGAAGCACCCTGCTTGTTGCACTTAGACACGATCCGATCGCCACACTGCGAACGACATATTCTCCGTGGGATAGAGAAATGTGGGAAACAGAAGGATGGTGAAAGGGAAGAACGATTTTGCTGATGTATCTAAAACTTCAGCTGCGCACAGATCTGAAAATAATTTTGTTGGACCAATCGAATTAATTATGTACGCTTTGAAAAATATGAGTGTGAATTTAACGCCATGCAACGTTTATATACCTAACGCTTTGCGTGTTGGTAATTATTATATTAATAATAACAACATGGTGTGGATTTAAAACCTTATATCAACGTCAACTTTTAATACGAATTTAAAACCCACGATGTTACATTAAAATTAACATGATGTGGCTTTAAAATTCATAATATATCAACACTAACATAGTGAATTTAAAATCAATGATGTTATATCAACGTCAACGGGATGTAGATTTAAAACCACATCTATATTTTTTAGAATGTAAACTCAAGCCTAATTAACAATGCTGTCAAAAATTTATATATTTTAGAGACTAGCTTGAATACCTTACATAATTATCTTGATAGTCCAACAAAATTATTTTCAGATTTGTATCCACAGCTATATTTTTAGATACTTCAGCAAAACCATTCTGCCCGTTTAAAATGTAATCTACGGGCAAGCGGCCCACGTAGGATCGTATTCGACGCACTGAATCAAACGAGAAAATGTTTCGTTTCTACGATTTCCCGAAAAGGCCCCGAAAACACGAAGTTAAGTCGTTCCGTTTATCTCGATGGTCGTTTTCGTTTTCCAACAAGTGTCGAGGAAGAAACGTGATTTCCGCCCCAAACAAGATTATAAAGATTCCGTTTTGCAGTGGTACCTCTCGAATCGCTCGTAACGATAACAGAAAAGACGATCGATTTGTTAAGGAAATCCGTCAATGCGAAATAATTTACGAGGACGTTACCTAAGCCGGAGAAAATCTCTACGTCCGTTGCAACGTGAGACGCGCTGAAAGCGCTCCATAAGTTATGTCACGCAACGTACCGCCAGACGTCAGATACAGATACTTTAAAGTCTCTCCCTCGGCCGTAAGGGTTGAACTGCATTCGTAGTGATTGTAAGGGTACGGGCATGTGCCCGAGACTGGTAGAGCGAGCTTAGGCGAATGAGACTGAGAACGTGACAATATGCAGACAATGGTAATAACGTCGGGCAGTCGTGACTATCTATTGTGTCTTGGTAGCTAGAATTTCTCTTCCACGATGAATGCGCGCGCCCGTCTTTTGGGGCGATTACCGAGATCTTCGATAAAATTTACGACAGCAATTTACGTACGGATGTTCCACGATCGAAAAATTACTTCTACTAATTGTGGATGTAAACTGAAACTCGTCCCAACTGAGTAAATTCTATACTACAGCTGGATCAATTTCATAACATATTAGCATTATATGCAGCGCATTGATGATATACGAACACACAACAGTAGCCGATAGCTGAGGCAAATGGGATCAGGTGGCACAGATATGACCCCATCTCCAATTATAAGCCGCGTAGCATAATCGTTACATCGATCCCAGCATGATTGCGCCCCTTTTTTTCATTGTGCACTTTCCATATCATTCGAACAAAATTAGTCGCGGCCGACGAGAATATGGCAAGAGCGGCGAATAATAGTCGGCAAGTATCGATCGCGCGAAATGTGATTAACCGCTTGATGGCTACCATTATGGGCCTCCGAATTTGCATGAAACTCCAATCAATAATTCAGAAGTTCGATTAAAGCGTAATCAGAAGACAATTTTTCATCGGTGATGACACCGCGTTTTAGTCTGACGTGCAAGTGCCACGTCGACATGGCTTAACGTGTATAAGGCGATAATAATCGTAACACGTTTTACACGACCGCGACTATATAATTATTATCTCCGCTCAGGCATTCGCTCGCGCAAAACAGCCCAGATAACTTGTACGGTGCAATCTCCGTCCCTATACCCATCGAGTTGCACAATCGAGTCGCGCAAAATGATGTGATATATATCGCGCGACCTCCCCAGTTACGTAATGCCCGGGCCAACATTGTCGAATCCTCATTGTTGGCGCCGCGGAGTGTAAATGCGGCAATAATCCCGACGTGATATATAATTATGTCTTACGTGGCACGTTATTACAGATAGGCTGTGTGTGACTCTTGCGGTCCGCACACCAACGTATCCGTTCACCTCTTGAACTCCTCCTCTTCCTTCCTCTCCCCTCCTCTCCCCTCCTCTCCCCTCGCCCCCCCCTCTCTCTGTCTCGCCCTCTCTCTCCATTCTCTCTAGAGGCCGTTATCTTCTCCTCCCGGTGCATCTGCCCGACTACCAGGTAATACGAGCCTCATATGTAAATCCCATTCTGATTAACATTCACATGTACCAACACGCAGAGAGCCCTACATCACACACCAGAGTCGACCTCTATGCTTGCCCCCTTCTGCTCGCCACTTACTCATAACTGCCTCGTGATGCGGACAAGCCTCTCGCGCACAAGCAAGCGAACTTGTTTGCGACGAAATTTAGCTGGCCAACATAATACGTGACGCAAAATTACATTAGGGTATTACGTGACGTGGCGTTGTCTTGACATATTAGAATAAATTATTCTTACGTCACGGCTGTTGTCGGTGAGACGTGCAGATGGCCGCTTTGACTTCCCGACGATACATCACTAAGCTGAGGACTAAGATTGTAAGCAGCAACGTCACCCTACGCTAGAAACCAAATCGGAATGTTTTCGTTAATCTGATTTTACACTGTACAACTAAAACTTGTTATTATCCGGACCTTTAAATTTAATAAAATTTAATAAAATTTAAACCAATATTCCTCAAGTAAAATAACATTCTGTTACTTTTAACTTAGATACAAACGTATCGTATCAGTAATATGTATTTTGTATTAAAATATATTATGTGTATACTAATTCACATGTTTTGGAAATAGTCACCTGAGATATTTTTACACTCTAAGCAAAAAATTGTAAAATATTATTTTGCATAGATATTATTTGACATATTTTTTCTTTTTTAATAGCTACTCTTCACAAACTTTTAAATATACAATTTCATCGAAAACTTGCAGTATAAATAAAGCGTTATATTAACTCTTCGCTGCAGCTGAAACACGGAGTCTTTAAAGGCATCGATATTTTAATTGTAAATTTTAGTAAATAAATTTAAATCTATAAAAAAATAAATAAAATACACAATCCGACTTCTATGATGGTGAAAACTTGTTGTTAAAGCTTTGAGTAGTATAGCAACATTTTTCTCAAACTTTCATATAATTTGGAACAGTAAAAACTTTGTTCTTTTCTCGAAAAATCCTAATGGAAAAGTCAAAATGTTGTTGATAAGAGTTAATTGAAATCTTTTTTTTTAGAAATATTAATTTAATAAGCTACTTAGCATGTTTATTTCGTTTAATATTTATTTAATTTTTTTTTTTAATTATGATTAAATCCACATCTATAATGTTCTCAAACACAAATAAAAAAATAACAAATGGATAGTATAGAATATGTTATTAATAATATTTTAATTGTAGCGTAAAAATATCCTAGTTGATTGTTTAGTAAAAAAAGTAAATGACTACTCTTAGATTAAAAAAACAACCATATCTAATCGACTCATTTCTGTGGCCAAATTACTTAAATTTCAAAATAAAGTGTTTATGTTAACGCATGCACTTAGTAAATAACTACATTTAAATCACAATAAAACATTTCTTAAGTTATACTGTTTAACTGATGCATTATTTTAATTAAATTAACGATATATAGAATTGGAGTGTATAGAATTGGTCGTAGTGGCGACCTACATGAATGATTCAAATTGAATATAATATTATAAAATTAATAGTGTATTAATATTATAAATTTAATAATATAATCAGTTATCAATTTAATAATATAATTTTTCACTTTAACAGGATGTGCACCGGTAGATACAGCTCTCTCGAAAAAATCGTTGGCAACAAATTTGCTCAGGTCTTTATTGCGTAGGATGCAAAAGCGATAGTCCGTGATTCCATTTAATTGAGAATATCGCACACATTTTTTCTAAATAAATTCTCATCGAATAATATATGTCTTTCATTTCGAACGCCTAGAGGGCGAGAAAGAGAGAGAGAGAGAGAGAGAGAGAGAGAGAGAGAGAGAGAAAGAGAGGGAAAGAGAAAAAATAATGGCCGATTTTGTTTTGCTCTCGGCGACACATGATGGAACGGAAAGGCGGAGCCCGCCACCATGCAGTAAACTTTCGCCGCTTAGTGTCGTTTAAGACGCCGCAAATCTTTACCAGGCTACATCCGTTTAAGACTCCGCTGGTGCCGAATTATAGTCTAAGAATAGAGTTACTCGGTAACGTAAGTTACAGACAAGCTTGCGGGAATTTGACGGTTAAACTCGGAACGCGCTGCACCGTCTGTAACCCGGGGACGTTTTAATTGCGTCGCTGGCGCGACAGTTACTTCGGCTTTAAATGCACACGGTAGGTTCCGTGTTCTGTTCATACTTTTCATATACTTAAACACAACTGACGAAAAGATAGATAACATTGTGGTACGTTAATATTTAAATCAGGAGGCATATCTATACATTTTATCTATTAATAAATAATTTCTTTCCTTACTTCAAGAGTGTGATACGATTCAAAAATTAAGTTTCCTAGAAGAAGGGAAAAACTATTTTGCAATATGATTAGTAATTATTAATTATATTTAGACATTAAAATTATATTTAAAAGAGTAATGATAACCGAATTCCATGAGTAAATAATATACATAAGTAACCTACGGCTCTAATATTAGAAAACCATTCTTTTTGAGTTCTAATACGATTTTAAAGACTTTTTTTAAAACCATCCTTTTTGAGTTGTGACAATTTTTTATAAAGTTAAGTCAGCTCAATTTTTAATTATCAATAGAATAATGTTTATTTGATCCATGATAATCACTTAAAAATAACTCGTGCTTTTTAGTTATTTCACTTTTAAAATAAAGGAGCGGTATATATATCATTATACTTGTACTCTAGTATAATATTCTGTATTACCCGCTTAAAATCTTTCCTTTGAATTTTATAACGAAAAATATAATAATACCGCTTCCGCTAATTGCAGCACAATCACGCATAATTACAGCAAGCTTCCTCTCGACAATCTTGAGACTCTCTTTACCGCATAGTGGCGGTACTGCTCACCTCGTCGAGCCCCTTTAATTTCCGAATAATATATTTTGAGATTAAAACGCTATTCCGGGTGTTATGGCGTTAGGTAAGCTACGAAGGAAGCGCGTAAGCACGATATGAAAGCTTTTCGTCCTCCGCGAACCATAATTGTGCAATATCCTTACTTAATCTGATATACTTAAACTAAGTCTGTTCTAAGTCTGTCAAACAAAATCGTTGTCTAAATATTTTTGCCTCTTGAGTAGATATTTAAATACCCTCAATTTTCATACTCTCTCTCTCTCTCTCTCTCTCTCTCTCTTTCTCTCTCTCTCTCTCTTTTTCTCCCTCCCCCCTCCTCTTTCTCTCTGTCTGCTACATTACAAAAGTCCCGTAATAATAATTTAAGTCTACTAAAGCTTGATGAGAAAATTTCAATCAAATGTTTAATTAATTAATATAACCAAAATCAAATGCTAATTTTAATATAAGTAAAAATAAATGCTAATTTTACTTTTCTAAATATCACCAAACAGTAGATTACTATTATTAGATTTGATAATATTAAATATATTGCACGCTACATAAAATACATTTGGTAGCTACCAAACTTTTCTCTTACAAAGAATACGAAATTAATTCTCCGATTTGTTTCGAAAACGTATTTAAGAATAACATTAAAATTCGTGCAATTTCACGGACAGCTCACGCGAATTAGGCACGAACGAAGTCAATATGTCAGATGAATACTCATATAATATCCTACATAGCGTGCATTTTGCCGGCATTTAATATCATGTCAGCATCACCTCGCACAACGCAATACTTCTGCCGCACCGGAAGCAGAGGTTTTCCAAAACTGTGCCGCTGGATCGCGAAATATGTGATCCACCGACGGAATTTGTAGCGCCTTGAGAATGTGAACATCGCAGGAATTCGGTGAATGTTTTTCACGTAATGGTGAAACTCGCATTATTTGACGTTCCCCAAAAGTTCGAAGTAAGAATGGAATTCTGGCAATATACTTTCAGAAAGGATGAAACTAACGAAAGCGGCACACGATAAATAAAATACTCCAATCATATCTTGAAATACGCAAAACATTTTCTTCGCGGAGATTTAAGATTTGACGTTATTTGCTATTGCTCACCAAAAAATTCACGGGTTTTGTAATAATACTTTTATATAGTGATAAAATTGAAAATTAATAAGCTTTAATATATCGTTCTTTTGCTTAAAATGTGACACAATTTGAAACGTAATTTTCAATTAATTACATTATTAGATATCAAAGGAGTATTGCTAATCTAATTTTTTATTATTAGATATTAAAAGAGCAATGGTAACTCAAGCCCTTGAGTTTTAACATTTTGTCATTTTAGTTTCCATCTGTGTCAAAATATAAATCAATCCATTTCTGTAGATAGTTTTAAAATAAACATTGTTCATATTAATGCATGCACTTAGTAAATAATTAACTAAATTTGAATTGTATTTAATATATTTTCTTGAGTTAAATTGTTCGTTGTTTTAATCAACGATATATTGAGTAGGAGCAGTAGCGACCTGTAAAAATAATTAAAAATAACTCATATAGAATACAAAAAAGTCGCTAATGCTGGATCTAAAAGAAACACTCTTTTATTTTTCATAAATTAAAAATGTATCTTATTAATTTATTAATATTAATAAA
>NW_017305536.1:2590232-2593516 GCF_001594115.1 Trachymyrmex septentrionalis
AAAACCTATAATGCATTGCATTTGTGGCTTGTTTTTATATAAAATTAGCTAAAAACGAATTCTACAAATGCAAAAATAAAATTCTTTAAATTTTCTTTTGCAAATTATATAATTTAAATAACAGTGAATATATTATTGATAATATCAGATCGTTTTTTACACATTTTTTTGTAGTTTCTTGTATCTGTTTTATTCATATTTTTCTATTTTTTATTTTTTCACAGTATAAATTTAAACAGAAAATTAGAGTACAGCATATATAGAGCTAATGTAATCTTCATATAGCATTGCGTTATTGTGTCAAATAACTATTAGGATTGAAAACATTCCCATATTTATGGAAAGACCGTTCAAAGGAAAGAACTATCGCGTTACATCATATTTGCATTTTATGGAATGACATAAAATATACATATAAATCACAATACAAAAAACATTTTGCCAAAGGATTCTAGAAATTCTCATATATATTCCCAGTAAGCAAGAAATGTAGATCAACATTTTAAAATATTAATTTTATATGAATTTTATCAGAGTTTTCATATATTTTATAAATGTGATCAAAATATTACCTAATAATACAATATTTTTGCACATTAAAAAAATATTTAAAAATATAAATTCCGAATATTTTATAAATATAGTACGGAATGTTGAAAAAAACGTTATTGAGACATTGCAATGTTAAATATTGAAGTGTGAATGTTTTTCAATGTTGAATCTATATTGAATCTATGTTCTACATTAATTATTAATGTTGAAATAATATTGAACAAATTAATATTATTAAAGTTGCTCATCTGGGAGAGTAATACTAATATTGCCTCTAGATGAATGTGGCGAGGCTTTTTGTAAATAAAAATTATGGAAGAATGGAATAAAAAGCGCAGTATTATGAGATTTTTTACTCTAATATTATATGTTCTAATAAAATGTACTGAATGTTTTTTATTTAGTTTTTTGTGAAAAAATTAATTTCAGACATAATATTCTTAAAAGTTTATATGACATTTAAGAAATATTGAGTCAATGTTCTCGAACACTGAATTGCAATACTTTACTCCTTATCTGTGAGACATTATCTTAATAAATGTTGAACGTTTCTGCAATGTTTTTTCAACATTTTGCAATGTAATTCAACATTTCTCAGATGTTAATTCAATATTAGTGCAATTTTATTTGATACTTTATAATAATTTATATCTTGAATGATACTTTATAATAATTTATATCTTATCTTATCTTATATAACTTTCGAAATCTTCTAATTACAATCAAAGTTTGTTCGTAATAATGTATGCAACAATAATTATATATTTGAAAACTTTACATGTTATTAAATATCGTTATAATAATATTGTAGTATTGATTTTTTTGTTTACTGGGTTCTCTTGTATTTTGCACAAATTACTCTTGTAAAAAAGAAGAATAGCAGCATTAATGCGCCTGCACTGTGTCAGTTTTGATGCCGATTTTATTAGACGCTCATTTTTGCTTGTTTTGTCCTATCGATTATTAAAAGTGAACTCTTTAAACTGTAATGTGTAAAGTTATTTTTATAAAAAATCATTATCAACTAAAAAATCAATCAGCTAAAAAAGAGTTGGTTTTTTTTTTAGAGAATTGTAAAATAAAAATATTAAAATGGCATCATGTTAAGAATATATTGTTTATATATATATATATAAGTCGATATCATTTGATTAGTCAATTTTTTCTATTATATTGAAAAATAGCTTTTTACCTTTTCTGGAAAACGTCTGACTAGCTGACCCCCCCCCCCCTCTCCTTCCTCATTTAATCAAATCTTAATGAATAATTATATAATAATGCGCTATTTATGCGCTCTCAAAATCCGCAAAAAAAAATTTTTACGCTCATTTCATTCAACTAAAAAAATTTTTTTGTGGAACAAAAAAATTTGTTCCTGAATAGGCTATCAGTCAGCCACCCTACGTATTCATAATAACCAATATGGAAAATAAAATATACAAGATTTATACGCTATTTATGCAATTTCATATTCACATAACTTCAATTTTTGCGTTACATCCCTTAAGGCACTTCCCTCTGGAGCAAACAGTTATATTCATCCCTAAGTCGTTTAAAATTGCAAAATTATACTATTTAATTATGCAAAACATATTTCCAATTACTATTTCTAAACAATTTCGATTTTTGTGCTGCATTAAGATTTGATTAAGTTGGGGGACCAGCTAGGCAAACGTAGAAAACGTAATTACTTTAGTTGTATTACTTTTAAAATAGGCGAGCGATATAATAAAATAAATATTATATATCATCATTGTTAAAAAATTCTTTTCTTCCATAAGTTTACGCATCAATCAATCAATTTTGCAATGTGCACACTTTTCTCTATTTATAAAGCTGCATCGTACAATACAACGAAAAATGCATAGCGATGTGTGACATGGATAAATTTTTCCCACATGATGAATGAACTTTAATTCGTCAGACTTTGCGGACTCGCAGTGAACGATGTTTGTCACACCGCGAAATCCATTCGTGCACGTCCACGTTCCTGCAGCGTGCCGAGGAATACATTCGCGGCAATGAAGTCCGCAGGCTATGCCCGTTGTAACTGGCAGCTAAATTAAACTTTGTTTATCAGTCCATAACGATTTTCCATTTTTTTTCTCGGCGAACTCCGCAGGGCTCTACATTGCATTAGAAACTGTCCGTTTTCATTTCATCTCGACCGTAAATCGTTCCTAGAGCTCCGATTTATTAAAACTTCTTTTTCTTTTAATTTGTTATGCAAATTGTTGACGGGGAACTGTATTCGGATTCGAACATACTCGTACATTGCATATCAAAATCATTTGCACAACACTTCTGCGGTAAGAGGTATTTTCGACATCGTTTGCACAGACTCTTTAGGTAAAGTGTAGCGGAATCGACACAGTGCAAGATTAAAAAGTATCGTGCGCTTGGCAGCTTACCTTGTACGTAGAAAGGTTCGCCACGACACAGGAGAGGATAGCCTCTCTTCCCACTGGGACCGTCACGTTTGTTATTGGTGCGCTGAAGCTCGGTCCCTCTGAAACAGGGCGACGTTAAATGCTAAGTGACCCATTAACAACATTTCGTTATATCGTCTGACCACGCTCGAACGCTATTAAAGCGAAGAAGAGAGAGTGTAAGATCATTTGTGTGCTCAATAATGCTAAAATTTTGCTGTTAACACAACTACGTATGATTACTACGTCACTTACTGTGATATCCAAGAACGTAATAATTTTTTATACGATTAAAAGCTTAAA
>NW_017305536.1:2593616-2609684 GCF_001594115.1 Trachymyrmex septentrionalis
CGCTAAAATTTTGCTGTTAACACAACTACGTATGATTACTATGTGATATCCAAGAACGTAATAATTTTTTATACGATTAAAAGCTTAAATTAACGCTTGATTAAATTTACTGCCAAACGAAACGGAATACACCTGCCTCCGGCACGTAGAAATGCGACACCGGATCCTATGTGTAGCTCGTCGAAAGGACCAGTTACTAAATTTACTATTACGTAATGCGATTAATTATGATTAGCGCGATATCAAGGAGAATAATGAATTAAACTTAAATATTATCAAAGAGCGTACGATTAAACTTAAATTAGCAGTCTATTAAATTATTCGTCCAAACGAAACGGCGATATACGCACGGCATGAAATGCAAAATATCGTCCTAAGTTATTATAAAACTGTTTAGAATAGATTCCGATCGGAATTATTTCGTTTTCACCAGAAAACACAATGGGTTTGTTTGCGTTATAGGAAATCCCGAAAAATTTTTAGCACTTACGAGGTAAATGTATATTCGAGCGTTTCACTATTTTTAGTGTTAAATCATACCCAATTTGAGTTAGTTTTGATCATTTCTATAGAGCGCCATTGCTCCTACCCAATATATTGTTAATTTGACTCAAACAATGAAGTTAAACAATATAACTCAAGAACATGTATTAAATTTGATTCAAATTTAGTTTTATTATTTACCAAATGCATACAACATGGACGATGCGTATTTTGAAACTAACCACAGAAATGGATTGATTTACATTTTAACAAACATAAACGTTAAAAATGTTATTTAACTCAAGAGATTGAGTTATCGTTGCTTCTTTGATATCTGATAGTAACAAAGAAAAAGCAAAGATTCTAAATATAAAAAGTGCAAGCAACGCGAACAGATCTATTGTAGAAATCTAGGAAATAATTGAATAATTCCAATCGGAATTCATTCCGAACAATTGCATAATAAATTGCCCTCGGAGAGACAAACGACGCTCTGACGGAACCCGAAGACATGAATTTCTAACATACCGAAAAGATCTGTCGGAATCCAGCCGGATGACGCGTGACACCGCATGTAGTCTAAGTAACTCATTTCCGGGGTTTCGCTGTATCGGCATGCTGCCGAGAATTTACTGACGCGAAACAGTTTGGTTTCGCGCGACATCGCAGCCTCGCGATCGGGCGAGCAACACTGCTGGCATGGCACGTGTGCGCGCTGAAATATGTCTCCGTATCCATCCCGAAATGTTCACGTTCCTCGACAGCGTGCCGCGTCTCTCGCTGGAAGTTCTGAATATCATTACGCTCGTCGTCACCGCTCGTCTCATCTGCGTAATATGGCGCGTCTCTCGCTGTGCCGTTACCGGCTCCGTCCTTTTCACAGCGACAGGAATTATTTAAACAAAGCTATTTATGTCACGTATCACGGACAAGACAACTCATGCGCAATACATAGGCGCGCAGTGTATAGGCGCGCGTGTTATAAGAATAGTGAATGGAAGAACTATGAACACAAAAAAGGGAAAAGTTAAATAGAGCAAACGATTATTTTTATAAATTATACTGTTCGACGAAAAATGACTTTCTTTGAACACCAAATAAGTAACAAATTAGTTATTTTTTTTTTTATAGATTTTAAGGTATAATTCTGATTTCCAAATTGCTCCATCATATCACAATTTTGAGAAATTAAGTTGCAAAAGGTGCCGGAGAAGTTTTACTGAAATCAAAATTAAGTATGTTGTTAGAACTTTTAGTTCCCAAAAGAATTTTTTAGTTTTATCAACTATAGTTAATAAAATATCCAAATAGTTAAATAGTGGTTTATTGCAGAATAGTTATGAATTAGATGATTGATAAGATTTACCAAATAGTTTTTAATTATATTTATATAAACTTAAGTGTATTATTGAATACAAATGTTAAAATTGACAAATTCAAAGTGGTAGATTCAATATACCAGATCAAAACTTAGAAAATATCTGGATAGTAAAAATTTATGTATCTTTCATGAGAGATCTTTCATGATTTTGAATTAGTCAATTTTGATATCGGATTTTTATTCAGCGATCTAAAAAAATCTCTCAAATTTCAATTAATATAATTGATAGCTATTTGATAAATCATCAATTCATAATTTTCATAGCTTCCTAATCATAATTTTTAATAATTATGAATATCTTATTAACCGACACTAAAAAGTTTTTTTGAGAGCTAAAATTTCTAACAACATATTTAATTTTGATTGTAATAAAATTTCTTCTAATACATCACATATTGTAATCGAAAACCGAAAAGAAAAAGAGAGAGAGATTCATTTACGAGTTTTTCTTTTACGCTGCTTAAAGTTACTTGCTATCACACGGGACAATGTCGAATCTTTCTCTTGTTTCTATTTTGTGAAAATATATGGATGTTAATTACGTATTATAATTTAAAGCTAAGTTTTTTGAATAAAGAATTTAATATAATTTATAAATAATCGACTTTATTTAACTATTCTCTTAAGGAATTCTCTTATTCATAATTCTCTCTCTCTCTCTTACATCAAAACCCTGTAATAATATACATTTACTTTAATTAAACAGCATGTGTGTTTAACGGGTAGAGTACTGAGCGTATCTATGTCGGATCACTGGTACGAAAAGTAAGAGGTTATCGCTACACGGAAAGAACGGTTTTGTTAAAGTGTCTAAAAGTTTAACTAAATATAGATCTGAAAATAAACTTTGTTGAACTATCAAAATGATTATGTAGAACGCTCGATTACTAGAATGTCAAAACTTTTTGCAGCATTATTCATCATGCTTGAATATCTTGAATAATTATTTTACCGTATTGTTCACATTTACCCTCTGTCTTCGCAATTTTCCCATTTCACCCTATCTTAAGGTAGAAAAGAGCGACGTACCTTCGCTCCGCGTGCGAAAAAAAATTTAACCAATTCTCAGCTTCTAGATCACATGCTAAACGAATGGAATCAATCAAGATCATAACGAATTGATTCGCGATGATTTAATCTTTGAAGCAAATATTGCCATGATACACACGTATACGTGAAGAAGGTAGTATCGGAAGAAGGTAAGGGACGCGCGAGGGCGAAACGCGAGGAAATCGGCGCTGGAACACGGTGTGCGCCAACAGATAAGCACTGATCCCAATTACACGTCGGAATAGAGCTGTTTCCAAGTTGAGCGGATCATGGATTATTGACTCCATCGCGATTACTCCGCGGTCGTCGACACAATTGGCAGATCGATACACCTTCGATCGTCTATGTTTAACTCGGAACTGAAACGAGTTGCCGGACAATTTTAGTTCGTCTCCACAATGTCATGCCATATTCATAATTTCGTAGGTTCTATCGTGTACGTCAGAAAGCTAAAATCCTATCCTTTTCGACTATCGCATAGTTTAGTCGTGAACACCCAGAGAAAGGTATCTTCGAGTCAAAGAAATGTTTCTTTTGCTACACGGTTAAAAAAAATTCTTTAATTTGAACATAATTTTTTTTATTTAAACATTACTTTTTTAAATCAAATAAAAAAATTTAATTTAATAAAATTATGTTCAAATAAAAAAAGTAACATTTAAATTGAAGAAATTTTTTTCTTTAACCGTATAGCAAAGAAACATTTCTTTGACTCGAAGAAATTAATTCTTCTCAGTAAATTTAACATTTATAAAATATTAAATTAACATATTTCAATTATTTATCGTAGTACTTATTTTAGAACGTCTTAAAATTATTTTTATGTTAATTGTTCACTTACTATAAATTATATTTTTTTAACGCTAAGAAATGTTGAATATCAATTAAAAATATCCAAATAACACAATCACATTATATTAAATTAACACTCGGATATGTTAAAAAAATTCAACGCAAAAAGGTCCAGTTTTTACACAAATACAAAATGTTTTTACTGTGAATTTTTTATACATAATATCAATTCATCTAGTGTGCTTCCTACACGTATTTTTAAATTTCACGATTTAAACTTATTGAGCACTTAAAAACGGTGTCCATTGTGTGAAAGTAATGAAACTTTGAAAATAAATTCGTTTCTAAATATTAACCGAAACCAATGCGGAAATCAAGCATTATATGCCCATACTCCGTTCAATATTCTATCACAATAGCCAAGAAACTAAGGTAACTTTCTTTTCGTCCGCTAACATGCAATCTCTGCAGATCGAAGCAACTTGACGCACCTGCGATCCGTCGTTGTGGACTCGGGGAAATTGAATTCAGCAAGGAAAGCTAGCCCGAGTCGGTCGAGTACTCGCAGACACATGTAGTACCATCGAGACCAGACCGACGAGAATGAAATTGCGGACCATATCATCCCTTGAATCGGAATGGTAATTACAGATCGGTAAATACCCTGTTAACAGCAGTCGCGAATGTGATAATCACAGGACATACTCGTGATACCTTCGACTCTGTTTTAATTAGCTATTGATCTCTCTCTCTCTCTCTCTCTCTCTCTCTCTCTCTCTCTCTCTCTCTCTCTCTCTCTCTCTATCTCTATCTCTATCTCTATCTCTTTGATTGTACCTTTAAAAATAGTTTATCCATCCTGGAACACAACAGCGGATATTTTGTATACCGTCTGTCATCCGTGCACAGTTTCAATTTATCGTCTATAAGATTCGTATTTGTCGAGACAGCCACATGGTGTTCAAAGAGATACAATACACAAAATTAATCAAACACCTTGATCCGATTCTATTCAGTGCGAAGCGGTTCGTGTTATGCGCGAAATCGTAGCCATCGCTGCTCTGTCACTTCTCGAGGGCTGAATGGCGGAAATAGATTCGAAACAGCGCTGAGTGATCGCGCAGCCCACCGATGATTAATCGGGGCGCTCCGCCGGAATAGAATTATTGTGTCGCGACAACAATAAATGACACACACGCACAATCACAGCGCTGGGCAGCCTCTTGTTGCTGGACAGTCTGCCCGTCACTTCGACACTCGTTCGCCGAGCATTGTTTTATTTCCGGACGAGAGGACAAACCTGGTCCACAGCGCAGTTTGCTCGATCCTGTAACTCCCGTCGCGACCGGTAGATAAACGCTTTCCTCACAGGTACAGGCCGAAACGACGCGCCAATTTGTTGAATGGTGAAAGAGAGAGAACGAAAGGGAAGAACCTCTTGTCCCGGATCTCCCAGACTACTTCCGCTCGCATTATTCCGTGGTCCGTTCAGTACGCGTGATTCGTTCAAAAAGCTTTAATCCCATCGCCACTGCTTTTCACTTAATTGCTTTTTCCATGTTATTCGGAGGAGTTATTACGTTAACTTTCGTTTAACGCGTTAAACAAGGAGAACCGTAGCGACGCAAAATAATCACAATGCAGAAAGAAGGGTTAATGAGTTTTCGGACTACGATGGAATCTCATTCCGTGCCTATGACGTGCACTTCCGCTCTCGCAGAATCGCGTTCACAATGTTTTCTATCAATGTCAGCTTTAATCGATTCGACCGCGACGCGCGTATGCTTGCTCATGGGGTGCTCGCGTCGGTGTACAGGCTGAAAAAGGAATCACGTCGTATAAATGTCACTGTGTACGCGATTTAATATACCAGCGAGATAAAATTCCGGACTAAAGAGAGCGGCGTTTTAGACATTTGTCGAGGGAGCGTTCGAAAAATTTATTTTTCCGCAGCGGAGCGCGGATGCCGTTTCATGGTGATAAAGCCACGCGCGTGGCTTACGAGATAAAGCGAATGTGAATTTGACGCATCCATATTCGTCGGAGTTTTCGTAGAATCGCAAACTGTTGAAATAGCCAGCCTGGAAAATATTTCCTTTTAGAATAGTCGGCGTTCGCTGGTCGCACAGGCGCGGCACGACGTTTTTATTTGTGAGTAGAAAAAAAAAAGAGAGACATAGGAACACGATCCGAACACGAGGCCGATGGGGTTACCGCCAGTACCGCCACTCTATTTGGTTTCTCTGCCCATTCACATATTACTTTCAGCTGTTGAATTTGATTAATTGGAACAACATTCCGGAGCACGAGAAAGTGCTCAAACTGCAATGTCAATTAACACGCAAAATGCAGCGAGCGAGAGGTAGTGCGGAAACATTTTTCTAAATACCTCATGGTTTACTTGCTCACTTGTTAAGTATACAATAGCAATCATAATATCGCAATCCGGTGCGATGGACGTGAGTGTTACGCGAATCAATTTTTGTGGTGAATATTAATTGAAATGTATACATCACCGGGCGCTGATTATCACGTTTTATCGAACATGCAATTTGCAATAAATTAGCATAAACCTGTACATCGCTTGATAATTAAGCGCATTGTAATGATGTTGAAAGAGACTCGGATATAGAAGAATTATTGATATTTTAATCAATAATTATCGACGAAATTAGGACTATTTTCAATTTATGATGTGACAGAAATCCCTAATCTCTTCCCCGGATAATTTCAATAGAGACGTGATAATTTGACGCCATAATGACAAAAGCAAACAGAAGCAAGATAAACGCCATTGGCTGGAGGGTCACTCCAAATGCTTATACCGTTATAAACACAAAGGGAAACTATGGAAACAGATGTGGTGCATATGCATTATCCCTCGCTCATGAATGTCTGAGCGTATAAACGAATTTTAACGAAGTTTTAATAGATTGTGTGTAATGATGTGATAATAACCTCGTAAAAGAGAGAGAGAGAGAGAGAGAGAGAGAGAGAGAGAGAATGCATTTTTGTATCGCACAAATAGGCTTCTTAATAAACAATTTGAAGAAACATGATTGCTTTCCTTACAGAAATCCAATTTAATACTGACCAATTTAGTACTGGAAATTACTTATTCTGAGTATTAAAAGCACAGAACAACGGCGCTTTTAATATGCAAAATAAGTAATTAATCACTACCTTGCAGTATTAATTTTCTGTAAGGGTTGTTTAACTCAGAAGTAGTCATCTAATTTTTTTTTACATAAATGATCACTTGAGATGTTTTTAACACTCTAATTAAAATCACTATTATTAACAATATATTATATTATATATTATTAATTGTTTTTCAATTTATTGGCAATTGAAAATATTATGGATGTACTCACAACTTTCTGAAAAAAATTAGTAGAAACAAATATTAAACGTAATAAACACATTAAATAGTTTATTATGTGTCAGTATTATATGTCAGTTAAAAAAATAAAAACTTTAATTAATATAATGCTTTTTTGTTGCGGGATGGAATAGAATATTTACAGTTTAAAAGTTACATTTGTTAAGAAAGAAAAAAAATATATATATATACGAAATAATATTTTACAATTCACATTTTTTTTGTTGTCGCTGGAATACACAAATATCCCCAAAAATTCCCAGATATAAGATTATTTATTTAAAACAATATACACGTATATCAATATTATACTTTATCGTAAATATGCACATCATCGAACACTTTTTTAGCACGTAATCATTGTGTGAATACGGTATCGTGTGCGTAGTAACCATTTGAATGATTTGTAGTACATATAAATACAATAACGAACCATGTTGCTCTCTTTCTCTCTTTCTCTCTTTCTCTCCCTTCTTTCTCTTGATATATATTAATTGCTTTACAAAATATAATTTGTTATCACAGCGTAATTTACAAAACGCAATAATGCCAATTTCCTTAATATTGTTTGACATTAATTCTCCTGGAAGAGGAAGATAGGAATAGAAGTTACAATAATATCAGTATAATAATAACAATATATTGTTATAACGACATAATGCAACTATAAATATTATTTATAATGACTAAATTTGATTGAAGGTCTGTTATCGCGTCGGTAACTTTGATATGACATTTCTAATCAACAGATTCATTTCGAGAGTCTATATTAATTATCCTAATAAAGGGCCAGGATCAAGAAACAGATAGCAGGCGTAACCCTAGGGGTAATGAAATGTACACACTAGGGCATATTATATTAACCGAGCATACGAACTGACGGTAATTTACGGATACAAATGGCATATAACTTGAAACTACGATGACATAATTATTCGCACTAATTTTGCGGCAATTGCACATTTCCGAGTGGAACACCGAGCGGAATGGAAGACTCGTATCAATTATCTTACTTTATCTTTTGACACGTTATTTGTTACTTTTAAACACTTTTAATTATGTTAACCAGTCGGTGTGTTTCAATAAGTATTATATCTGTAACAAAAGTATAACGCGCTCGCACCGAAACTATTGCGTAAAAAAAAGTTGGTTTTAATTAATTTGCCTTGGATGCTGCATAAAAATATTGCGTAGAGAGGACCCTTTGTACCCTGCGCTCTCTGGCACAAAACTGATGTAAAATATGAGGTCGGCGTGTACCCAACTTACGTTTCATAAAAATATCACCCATCGTGCTTTGTATCTGATCTCCACTTTTAAGAGTACCATAAAATTCAACTTCAGCGAGGCAATTATTCAAAGGACTTTTACGGCAAGTACTTAAAATATTTCCTAATAAAATGGAGTAGCGCTTTTTGTTATGGATATAGAAATGGTAAAATGAAGAGAGATGTAGAAGTAGTAATAAAGAAAGAGAGCAATTAACTAATACCACATTACTTCGATTTTTAAAATGTATTAATTAAAGTACAATAAAATAATAATTTTTCAATAAAGTGCACGTAGTAAAAATATGTGTTAGAACTTTTTAGATTAAATCTTATATATTTCCCAATAAAACCGAAGTCTCAAGTTTTATGAGGTTCCATATCAATTACATTAAACGAAGTTTTTACAGTCCTGGTGTAATTTTATATTGATAAGCTACATTTAATTCCCGGTAGCCTGCTTTTATGCGACGCTTTAAGGACACTTATACTCCATTAACTCCTGGCCTCCAGGATCAGCCGGGCGCGTCCTGGCACGTACAACATGGATTTTTAAAAAGGATGAGTCTACTTTAAAAATAATCTCTAATGTAAGCGGAAGTGTTTCTTTATGGGTCGACTCGCTGCTAATGAACCGCTTGAGGGAAAGACGCCAGAATTTCCAAATTGTAGAGAAAGGGTCAAAGTGCAACGCGCGAAAACTTTCGGAGTAAGAGCGTTCGCTCTGCGAACTCTGTCGGTTGAATCGGAGGTGCACGTTAATTAAATGAATGAAGTCAAATCAAATTTGTATGCTCAAATGGCACCTCCATAAAAGCTACTAGAATATAAATGATAGTCGATTGAATATCTGATACCATTATTCCCGAAGAGTAATGCGTTGCATTATCACGCACGAAGGAAGAAAATGACAAAAATTAACATATTAACGTAAATCAACAAAAATTAACGCTCATTTTCTCAATTCCTGTCTAAGCGATTAAACCTAAAAGCAACGCCATAAATTTTGTGATTGATTTTAATAGCGTTATAAAAACGCTCATATTAAATTTGAAACTATTAACTGTTTATTGTTCAAAATATCGTTCGTATATATATCTCATTGATTACCTTCGATCGCGCGAATATAATCTGACTACAAAGGAGTCAAATTTCACAACGCTTCGCGCTAGTTACATGCATATCAGACACGCAACGCTCTGCATATCTTGATTTGACAGGTATCCGAATTAATCGACACCTATAGCTAGGCGATGTCCATGGTTATCCAACAAACTATCAATCCGAAGTACACGTATACCATACTGCCCTATCCGCAAACTGTATTGTAGCTAACGATGTCAGTTTAACGTTCTCACAAGAGATATGTAAGTATTCCATAATATTATTTATTTGAGAATCTATCTAATATTTTTCTACACAGTAAAAAACATTTTGTATTTATACTAGAATTGGATTTCATAAAAATTATTATATTAAATTTTTAACACATATATCTGCATGTTTATTTAATATGGTATAGTTGCTTTATTTAAACATTTTATGTTTGATATTCAACATTTATTAGTATAAAAATAGCACAATTTATGAGCAACTGAATAATTAAAAATGTAAAAAATGTAAGTTTTAAAATAAATGAATATAAGATATATTAACCCTTTGTGTGTATATCAAACTTATTTAGGACCATCTTCTTTTATTTCGTAAACTGCTCGCTAAATTTTTATGAAACTTGGCCTATAGAATAATTTGATAATGCTTTATTCGAATCCGAGTCAAAAATGAAACTTTAAAAATGGATTCCATGTGAAGGATATTCTAAGAAGATAATTTAAAAAAAAAAAGATAATCCGATTATCACAAAATTGGGTTTCAGGAAACTTTTAATTATGAAGTAACATAAAGTTTCCAGTTTCACCTTATTTGAAGCTTATCAGTGCTACACAAAAACAGTTAATACTGATTTCCAAATTGACTTTTAAACTCTAAATCCTGCGTGACATCTTCCTTTATTAGTTACTAATTTTTTGAAATTTGACATTTTCAGATTATATTTAAATTTAACATTATTAACATCTTCTAAAACCGAGTTTTACGATTATTCTTTTTTAATTTAAATTTTAGAATTTTGAGAATCAAATTTAACGACTCTGAAAATCGTTAGAAAACGAAATCTTTCTTTGTTAGAAAAAAAAAGCTCATTCTTCTAGTGTTAATTTAATATATTACAAATGTTAATTTTTACTGAAGCGTATATACATTACTTTAACACATTATAAATGTTAATTTTATTGAAGAAATATGCTTTCACAATTTGCTTAAAAATGGAAATACGTTAAACTTAATACAATTCTTCCAACTATATAAAATTTATATACCGAATATATATCCTTAATTTATTAAAAAACGAATAAATAACGATACTCCCTAATAGCGAGTGCATCGTACACACGAAAGATCAATTTGCGTACTAGAATATCAATGTAATATTCAGCGCAGCGTGCGCTACATAGTTTATGTTATATATATAGCTGTAGTTTATAATACACCAGACTGATTATAACTCTAATATTCCGTTATTCTAGCTCACCTCAGGAATACGCGCGTCACGTGGTTTCCTAAGCTCCATACGTTGCTCGTAATATTCGACTGTGCCATTTCAGAACTTGCCGAATGTGGGATACGTGCCAACTAATGATACTCCCTCGTGTGCTAGTCGAAGTGAGTTATCCGAAGTGGCTCGTTAAACCTATATTCTATTCCGCTTTAAGTAGAGCCACGACCCTTTGAGTGTCAACTGGTAAATACCGCGTAAACCATTTCTGCTAATATGTTTTGTGGCAAAACGTGTTGGAAGCCATTCGCTTACCCTGCATATTCGCTTAATTAATTAGCTTTTGCGCTCTATTGTGTGTATCATGTTATATACGGAAATCACTGTGAGCTTTCATACTAACATGGGACCATATTTGCCTTAGATATTTTACATTTACGTTACTCCTCAACCGCAAGTTATTATTGTTTGGAAAGGATAATTCCGATATTCAGTTAATTGTCCAACATGTGCGAGATTAACGAACTGCTGTGCAGCGCACACAAAACTTATTATATAAATGATACTATTGAATATATGCAAAATTTAGCGTTAAATTGTTACAATAATTAATTCTTTATTTAGATATTGCATCCGTTAATAAATATGTATTGATTTTACGACATGCTAATAAACGATTTGTGTATATGTGATCAGATTTAAATAAAGTATTCCGATTGAAACGTCGATTGAAACGGATACTTTGGAACAAATGATCAGTCCAATTTCAACCAGAGGCACTTTCTTTTCTTCGCGAGCCGAGTAATTAAATACGCTCGAGGATCGGTATCTACATATAATATATTACTATTCCAGTAATTGGTCGGAACTCGACTATTTAATGAAAAATTCCGTTGCATTGCAATATTATGCGATCTCCGAAACGACAATGGACATGTTTCGCGTATACAGAGACGCCCCTTTAAGATATCGAGCGAGTCTTAATGACGTTAAACGCCATTCCAAGTAAGAATTTCAAGGAAAAAAGAAATTCGTTTGACTATCTAATGCAATCCGCTGCTGATCCCATTGAAGATTTGAATACGCACCGACGGTTTTCATGTCACGTATGCCGTAGATTATCTTTAGAATAGAAGCTGTATAGCTGTTTTCACTTTAAGGGACAAATTTAAGATGGATTAAATCAGAAAACAATATAAAGACTCTTTGAACATTCTTTGAAACTTCGATGCATTTTAAGTAAGAAAAAATACCTTATTTGATCCAAGTTATATCTTAACATTTTATAATATTATATTATATTACAGTGTGAATTTATACACATACACATTTATATCATACAGAATTTTTTTTTTTTAGAGTTTACTCTAAAAATATGATATCTATTCGTAGGATAACATTGTATTTCGAAGAATTTTAACGTAAATCTCTCTTATTCATTAATAAAATTACAATAAAATATAAAAAGTTTGATTAATTTTACTGAAATACATGATAAGAATCTTTAAATACTGTATCAGAACTAGTATATTTCAATCAAGGTAAATTAAAAAAAAAATTCTCTCCGTGTACTCATAAAATACCAACTATTAGTAACATTATATTGTAATATTATAACAATCTACTCCTACTCAATAATATAACTGTTAAATATAACTTGTATTATAGTACATTTACATTATTGTACAGAAAATTATAATATTGATGTAATGTTATCATCAGTTTGTGTTTACTGGATATCTAATTTTGTAATTTGTGTACCAATTTAATTTTCAATTTTAAAACGCAATTCTAAACTGAAACTGGGATAGTAATATTACAAATTAAATTAACACGCAATTTAACCATAGAATGCTATCAATATTGATATCAATTTACGTATTGATAACATTCTCTGTACATGAGTTAATTTTACACATCAAAAATATATCATTCTCAATTAATGCATTACAAATTTTTCACACATTTTATTTTTTGAATGATAAATTATCTAATTATTAACTTGAAAGAAAAAAAAAATAACTACCCTTAAAGATAATAATTCGTTACTTTTTAAATGCTTGTCTCAATTTATCCTAATTTTTAACAGACAAATTGGACCTCTTGATGATATAGTGCTCAATTTCGTTTGTATGTGAATTTGACGATAACATTCTAGAATTAATGATAATAAGCATCTTAAACCATTTGCTGCATTCTATTGAAGTATCAAATAAATATAAGTTTCATGATATTTTTATGGATTTAATTACTTCTCTAATATTAATAATTTGCAAAAAAAAACCTATGTTTTTTTTTTCTTTATAAATTAAATTTTAAAATAAATAAAATATTAAAAAGATTATTTTAAAGCTTAATAATGTAATGTTGAAAATAATCAGACATATGATAATAAAAAGCATATTGCAAATAATACACATTAAATCCCAAAAAACGATTTGGGAAATATTTTGTAGACAACGATTTATTTAAATATAAATATATTCAATATTAATCTGTACATGCGTGTAAATTAAAACAGCAGATTATACCAATGGCAACCGCCTTCACATTGTAATCTCCTAATTTGGTAATTGATTTATTATGTATTATCCGTGATATAAAACTAACACAACCGTGAATTAGCAGTGTTAATTAAAGCAAACACGGGTACAGAGCTTTTACGGTTTGTCCGAATATTTGCTGTTGGCGCTAATCAAATTCTCTTCAATTGAATTCCCTGCAATCACGTAAACTTCGATTAAATATAAAAAAAAAGTATCATCCAGTAATAATACAACTTTGAAAATGATATACCGAGCAAATTGAAAATATATTCAGCCATACAATATATAACCAGTTTCTATTATTTTTATACAAATTAAATTATTAATATGAAAAATATAAATTACAAAATTCTTTAACGCCTCAATATTAATATATCAATAAATCTGTGACTGAAATCTCTATTTTTCGATTTCTAACCTTTAGATAGATTTATGATCGTATTGATTTACGTCACAGATTTACTGTACATAGTGTGATAAATTATGGATTTAAAAAATAGTGAAAATATATAGAATGATTCAATTTTTCACAGATTGGGGGAAAAGAGATTTTATATTAGAATGTTCTACTAATAACAGAAAAATTCGTTTGCATTTTACATTCGAGAGGTATTTGCCTCATAAAAATTCATCAAATTAGATATAATATGACACTAAAAATAAGTTTTAGTTGGTGTGCTCGGTCATTACTTTTAGAATCTTTTAAGAAAATTTACAATTCGCAAGAGAAACGAACGAACTTTGTCTTAATAGAACGTTCTCGGACTTATCGGCTCCGTGTAGAATTATGGCAGGAATAACAATCACAATAGTTCATTTACATATCAAGCCGAGTTGGAAATTTCGTTCGGCCGTGCTCAAATTTAGTTTCTGAGGAAAACGACCCTTTCGTACAATAGCAAACTTAATCCACACTTACCGCGATATTTATAGAGGCAAATTTTGTGGCCGCACTTTAATCACTTCATGGTATTATTGTAGACCAATGAAAAATAAGAATAAATTAAAAATTGGACAATGTAGTCTTCGTACACAACTTATTTTCAATTTTATTTGTAATAAACATTCCTAAAATACAATAAGCAATACGTTTTCTGGCGAATTTCTGTTTATTAAAAAACTTAAAAGAGACATTTTTTATATAGTATCGAGTAGAAATTAATTAATTAACAATTTCATTTTCGTTTATTATGTTAAATAATTTTGTAATAATCATGAAGATATTTTCTCTCAAATCTATACAATTTTGTAAAAGGACTAATAATTAAGCACTCAATAAAATTCAATATAATACTGATATATTACAAATGATATATTAAATTGATAGCATATTTTCCTTCTATAACCGTGTCGGCTCGAAAATGAAACGTTTAGACGATGGTACATCAAAATGTCAGCGCTATTTGCTGAATAAAGCTGTTGCTGACAAAGCTTTTCAATTGTCGCCATTCTTTAGCAAGAGCAAACAAGGGGAATGCATGTTCGTCCATCTGCTGCGTCTTTCAAATCATAAGGAAGTCTATCAAGTAAATTTTGAATGAAACTCACAGCCAAATTCGACCTCGCGTATTACATCAAGAGATCTTTTCGTAGAATATTAAACTATTTTTTTACAAGATCTAATTAGTTTTATGTAAATACTATAAAATATAACCTATAATATATAATTACTCTCCGCTATTAGTTCGTATTGATCTATTTCAATGAAGCGTACCTATACCTTGAAAAATTAAAATGTCACTTTTAAAAATAAAATTTGGCCCAATTAATAAATATAATAAATATTTAATAAACTAAATAATATACAAAATAATAAACTAAATAATATTACATAATGTACGTAATAAGCAAATAACTCATATAATAAATAAGTATAATAAATAAATAGTAATAATATATAATAAAATATACTTCTCGGTTTAAATTATTTTATCTATTTTAATATTTATATTTATTTCCGTCAAATATAATAAATATTTCTCCGTTTTACCTTATAAGCGCTCAAAGTATAATATACTCTCCTTAATTTATATTTGTGATTTTATTTTTCTGTATCTGAAAATTATATCAACTTGCAATAAAAATATTGTAAGAAATCCATCTTGAAAGAGATCGATTTTAAGGCAAAATCGGTTTTATTTTCATAATGTATTGATAATAAATTAACTGTAAATTGATCGATCAAAATAAATGACTTTGCACTCCATTAAAGTGCTAGAATTTAGGTTTCGAAAGAAACTAAAATTGTGTCACTACAATTTTATGTTACGATATTGACGATCATATCGACCTATAAATGAGTGTTTGTCTAGATAAAATTATCTAGACAAATAAAATCATCTAAATGAAATAGCTTCATCTTATCCTAATTAGAATATATATACAGAGTGTTTGGAAATTGAAAGTGATAAGTCTTTCTCACAGGGGCAGAATGGACTAAACTGAGAAGAAAAATCCTCTACAATTTTGCTGACTAAGTTAGTCTTCAATAATTTTTTATCAATTTTACTCAAATACTATCAATTTTATAGAAAAACTGCAAAAGACGAAAATTGTTTATTTTTTTCTCATAGAATTCTAAGAATTTTTTCAGAATTTTTTCAGAATTTTTT
>NW_017305536.1:2609784-2613994 GCF_001594115.1 Trachymyrmex septentrionalis
TGTTTATTTTTTTCTCATAGAATTCTAAGAATTCTTTCAGAATTTTTTCAGAATTTTTTAATACCATATTTTCTCATATTGGTAAAAATAAGAAAATGCAGTGCTAAAAAATTGATCAAAAATTCTGAAAAATTTCGTAGAGTTCTATGAGAAGAAAATAAACAATTTTCGTCTCTTGCAGTTTTTCTATAAAATTGATAATATTTGAATAAAAAATTATTGAAGACAATTTTCGGTAATTTTTAACAATTAATATCTTGTTGCGAAAATTGCAAAATGATAGAGAACTTTTCTTCTCAGTTTAGTTCCATTCTGCTCCTGTGCAAAAGACTTATCACTAATTTCCAAACACTCTGCATATATTGTATTAGTTTCGTCTGTAACTTGGATAAAAAAGTGTTATCTCTTTCAATTATTTTGATAATTATCTTTATTCAAATCATTTAAAATGAAAATAATTTCATCTAGATACCAGCAAACACTATCAATCTGTGATTTCAATCTAGTGACGAGGTTGACCAGCAAGTGTGTGCACTTTCTTTTGACGGCGAATATCATGCTTCAAAGCACCGGTACTTCATGTAATTTTGCACCAATTTTTTGCATCAACGCAAAAATTTATAAGCAAAAAATGTGCGCAACATTCTTTTATGTACAGTGAGCGATGTTAAATATTTAAAGTGCTATAAATCAAATAAAATCACAACAGTTTTCTTTATTAATTAACAAGCTGCACCTATTTCATTCATTTGTATATATAATAATCTCAAACACTAAGAAACTATTATGAAACAATACATACATATGTTTAATAACATACAATAAATAATTAATATTGTTTTAATTGATATGTAAAATACTTCAAGTGATCGTTTACGCAAAAAAATCTAGATGACTATTCCCGAGTTAATCATTTTATATATAGTACCTATGTATGAGTGTATTTTTGTTGGCAATCGATATAAGAAGTAAAATTTACTTAATATTCCATCCTCTCAATTCCGTAACGATTAAATATTTAAATTAATAAAAACTCCAAAGTATAATAAGAAATATTTTAAAATTTAACTTTAATAAAATTATCCCTAAATATTTCTTCTACATTTTTATATTTCCAAATGCTAAATAGAAGCAATCTCTCATAATATCTCAAATTAAATTGAAATGAGATTAAAGTTTAATCTTATTTCAAAGCATCAGTCGCATGTCACGTTACGCTTATAATTCGATAATTCACCATATTTCGGCAACATATGCGCGATCCTATACCCGTGGCGATTTCGGACTGTATCGGTTTCAGTCAGCTTATCTCTTATTGGTATATGTATATAATGTGTGCAACACGCACGTAATGTAATGATATTCAGTGAGGCGTATCCTTACGTGGAAACGTTTGTAAATGACACTAGTCAGATAATTTTGCTGTCCCGCTTTCAATGTAAATATGAAATGCAATCCGTTCTCGCCCTACAACGAATCGGATGGATAATCCATTCATCCGATACGTGAATTCGTATACAGAATGGCATAGCGCGTGATGGATTTACGCGATCCTACAACAAACGTGCTAATCCGACTAATCGATGATCCGTCGTTTTCCGCTTTTGGAATAACAGACATTTTCCGCGTACGCGAATAAATCCGCATTCAGTTGTAAGCAAGTAATGTGAGCCAACCGCGCAATATTAAAAATTATATGAAATATCTGATATTAAAGCTACACGAGGTGGCATTAATCGTGAATTATTTCGTAAATCCAGACAGAAATGTAATTAGGCGTGTTATTTTCCGCCGACTCTCGGCGACGTCAACTGATTCTGTATTTTAATTATTTCTCGAGTGATACTACGTGCTTTACTGAATTCGTAATACATTACAAATTTTGCGTACAGGTAATATGTGCTTTCCAAATACGCAATAGTTCCAAAACAATGCAAATTTAAGTATAATATTCATATGATATGATAAACATTCTAACATTTTTCGCTCTGTACTATATTTAGAATAACAACTTTCATAAATAAATGAATCAACTAAATATTCTAAGATTAAAGTACTTATCTTTTTAATTAATTTTTTATATTTTATAAAGTGATGTTCTCATCTATGTAACATTAATATATTTTATAATATAAAAATAGGAAAATAAAAAAATAATAAAATTTAATAAAAAATATAAGGTATTTTTAATTGTGTAATTTAAATGAATATACCTCTTTCAATATCATCATTAAAATTATTTAGTATTTTAAATAAGTTTATTTTATACATTGTATATTGCAAACTAGATATATTAGGTGTAGTAAAAAGTCATCGCGTATTTTTTAGCTCAAAGTTGTATATACAATATCTTCGTCAATAATGAGTGAAATTCAAATTTAAAAAAAGGGTTTTAAAGCTTGAAATCTCTACTTTTAAAAGCTTATCACATTTTTTAAGTTTATATGAGTTTGATAATTTTTACATATCAAAAACTACGAGCTGAAAAAGACGAAAAATTTTCTTCTCACTTTGTGGATTTGTAACGTGTCCAAAACGAATTTGAGAAAATTTTCGATTACCTATCGTGAAAGCTTGATACTTTCCCTACAAAATCGTTTTTTTTAAATATTCCTACGACTTTTGATTACTGAGTTATCGCGGATTAAATAAAAGAATTATTTTGACTTTAATTGCTCATAACTCCATTAAAAATTGTCGTATCGTATAATTTAAAAAAGAGATTTTTAAAGCTGAAACTTTACTCTATCAAGATATATTTATATTGTTGGTAAGAAAGTAATTGCGGTTTTTACTGATAGATGTCTTTTAAAAATACGCGATGACTTTTTACTACACCTAATATTATAATAATTTAATAATTTAAGATAAATAATTTATTCCTTTCTCTCTCTTCTTCTCTCAAAAATATCGGTACTAGAATTTAAATCAGGAGGTACGGTAGTGTCTCGACGCTAAGCGTAGCATCTAGCGCGAGACACTGCCGCGACTCTTTTACGCGAGACGACGAATTGTGGGATCGAGATTATCATATCTTAATAAAGGCAAAACCGATCACGTTCTATGTATGCTTAATAATCGATAGCATACACTCCGGTTGTATAGTATGTGCTTTAATTTTTTTCTCTACGTGCCCTACGAGCGGAGATATTGCGACGCAAAATCCAAATCTGAAACTTTTAATATAAAATACGTCGTCGTCATCGTCGCCGTTATCATCACCGCTACGGGAAAATGTCCTTTTGAAATTTTTGGTGCAAGAGGCAAATGTAGCGCTAGCAATACATGATCAGCGAGCACTGCGATGGTTCTGCACATTTTATACATTCTACACTCTGCAGAGATTATAAGTGAAGTTTACGCGATCGCGGAGAAGTTGAATAAGTGCAATTGTGATTAAACCTATATATAATACCCTGATTACCTCATAAATTATAAAATAATAAAAATACTTTCAGTCGATGCATTTTCGCGTAAAAATAATACAAGATCAGCAAGCGCTGCGATACGGTAGTGTCGGTACAAAACAACAGAATTGGTAAAGTCGGTGTTTAAGTGTCTTAATAATAACAAACAGATAATTGTTGAGTTTAGACTTCTCACTTCCAATATTGATAAAATTAGACTTATTTGATGCGAATTTGTATGAAATGAACGAATCTAACAAAAGAAGTGTCGCTCTGTTCCGTGGACCGAAGTATTAATCGTTAAAATTGATGATTACTATTCAGATTAAGAAATCTGTCACATCGATGGCATAGAAGAACACGTAAGTACAGCTAGAATAAGTATTTTCTGCTTCAATTACATAAATTCTTTGCTTTAAAACACATTTCATGTCCATGTTCATTTCCATTTCCATGTCCATTTCCAAGTCCATGTCCATTTCCATGTCCATGTCAATTTCCATGTCCATTTCCATGTCCATTTCCATGTCCATGTCAATTTCCATGTCCATTTCCATGTCCATTTCCATGTCCATGTCAATTTCCATGTCCATTTCCATGTCCATTTCCATGTCCATGTCAATTTCCATGTCCATTTCCATGTCCATTTCCATGTCCATGTCAATTTCCATGTCCATTTCCATGTCCATTTCCATGTCCATGTCCATGTCCATGTTCATGTTCATGCCCATTTCCATTTCCATGCATATGTACATATATATATATATATATGTACACATACATATCCATATAATGTTTTGAAG
>NW_017305536.1:2614094-2614699 GCF_001594115.1 Trachymyrmex septentrionalis
GTTCATGTCCATGCATATGTACATATATATATATATATGTACACATACATATCCATATAATGTTTTGAAGGAGAATTAAATAATTACTACTTTGGAAAAGAAACGGCCTTGAATTAATTATAATATAAAAGCATCTTTTACGAAGAATGAAAGTCACTTGGATTAGAATAGGAAAATCCTTCAATAGAAATGCAAAGATATATACTTAGGTTTCATTGTATAAAAATTAAAGATAGTACTACTTGGATTATGTTCTTTATTACATTTGATATGAGATTTAACTTGACACAGGCTGTTGATATCAAATCTTTTATACAGTTACATATTATTAAAATTAAGTAAATAACATTGGGTCTTATTTTAATTTGATTTGACAGAATTTAACTTTGGCGCCAGTTATTGATATTAAATCTTTTATACAAATAATACATAAAATTTTATAGAATTTAATTTGTCAAATCTTTTATACAAATGATAATGACGTATCATTAGAGTTAAGTAAAAAATAATAAAAATAATACCGATTATAATTACTTTTTTACCTTTTTTAAAAAGAATTAAAAAATTTTTATGTAATAAATTAGATTTTAAATTTTTAAAGAAGT